>NW_011349387.1:36549-52442 GCF_000735185.1 Notothenia coriiceps | reverse complement strand
CCTGTTTAGCGATACACAGACAAACTCAACCTGAACACACACAAAGTCACAGCCGAAGTAAAAACAATAAGTGTGGCTTGATATTGAGTAAGAAAAAGGTTGATAAACGCTGTGAGAATGGGTCTGCAGAGAGAATTTCGCCGCGATCCCAACTGTCTGTTATCAGCCTGCAGCCAGGGAGGAGAGATCAGCAGAGCTGCCTGCACTGAGTAAATGGTAAATGGACTGTACTTATATAGCGCTTTATCCAGTCTTTAAGACCCCTCAAAGCGCTTTAACATACTACATGTCATTCACCCATTCACACCCATTCATACAGAGCAGTGTACCTTACTCTAGGACCTAACATTCACACACATTCACACACCGTTGGCCATGCCATCGGGAGCAACTCAGGGTTAAGTATCTTGCCCAAGGATACATCGACATGTTGACTGCAGGGGCTGGGATCGAACCCACAACCTTCTGGTTGAAAGACGACCGCACTCCCTCACAGCCACAGTCGCCCATACACTGAGTGTATGTGTGAGGAAGTCCGTGGATTGGTCAATTTGGACCAATCAGCGGGGGCTTAACGTAAAGGCTCCGCGGAAGTAACGTAACGGCTCCACGGATTTGGTTCCGGGTACGTGCTTACGAAAGCACGTACCTGGAAGAATCAAATGGATGATGACGTTTCACCAACGAGGCGTTTTGGGGAGGTCTTTTCTGTGTTAGAGTTTTACTCGCTACAGGGTGTACTTTGAGGGTTTGTGACTCTGCAGACCGTTTACATGCAGAACAACCTTCATAACACACAAGGGGACGGGTAATAACCGGAAAAGCATGACATGGGACCTTTAAAATAAAAACGTTTCAGGGGGACCGCTGAGAAAGAGTAATNCACTTATGTCAACCATAAAAAACATGACTAATGTTTTATGGTTCTGTTTAAGCAACTCAAAGCACATGATCAAGGTTAAACAAAAAAAGAAATGGAGCTGTACTAAATTATATGGTTCTATACAGGAAACTTCTGTACATATTCTATTATTAATAGTAACTTAAAGGTCCCATTTCATGGCCATTTCCACTGATCATAATTCCATTGTTGAGGTATACTAGAATAGAAAAATATTGTGCAATTTTCCAAACTCACATTGGTTTAGAATGCTGTGAGAATGGGTCTGCAGAGAGAATTTCGCCGCGATCCCAACTGTCTGTTATCAGCCTGCAGCAGGGAGCAGAAATCAGCAGGGCTGCCTGCACTGAGTGTGTGTGTGGATTGGTCAATTTGGACCAATCAGCGGGGGCTTAACGTAACGGCTCCGCGGACGTAACGTAACGGCTCCACGGATTGGCCCATTTAGAATCAAATGGATGATGACGTTATGATGACGTTTCACCAACGAGGCGTTTTGCTGAGGTATTTTCTGTGTTAGAGTTTTACTCGCTACAGGGTGTACTTTGAGGGTTTTGACTCTGCACACCGTTTACATGCAGAAAAACCTTCATAACACACAAGGGGACGGGTAATAACCGGAAAAGCATGACATGGGACCTTTAAAATAAAAACGTTTCAGGGGTACCGCTGAGAAAGAGTCATATTTTTAGTCATGAAAAATGAGGTAACGGTCATGGAGAAGTCATTGAAAATCATTGGGGAAAAAGTGTATGAACCCTGAATTACATAAAAAACATGAACTTATATAACTCAAATGTTCATTTCCACATTGATGAGGCAAAAGGTGCTGTGGGAGTAATGCTAAATCTGTGTCTGACCTCTTTTCCAAGTCCCCGTTCTCCCCCTCCTTTGCTATCTTCTCTCTCTCACTCGTCTCCCTTCCTGTTTCTGTCTCACTGCTATCATGGTTCTACCGTAGGAGGAGGATAAGAAAACGGGGGTGTTTCTCCCCTCACAGATCTAACCCTATTTTTGTTTCTTCCCACTCTTTCTTTACTCTCTTAGCGGAGGGCTACGCCGCCTTCCAGGAGGACAGTTCGGCCGACGAAGCAGAGAGCCCGTCCAAGATGAAGCGCTCCAAGGGAATCCACGTGTTCAAGAAACCCAGCTTCTCCAAGAAGAAGGAGAAGGAATTCAAGGTGAAGGAGAAGGAGAAGGAGAAGGAGAAGGAAAAGGAGAAAGAGAAAGAGAAGGAGAAGGAAAGGGCGCCGAAGGAAGACAAAGCCGCCAAAGATAAGAAATCAAAGGATCTGACGGCAGCCGACGTGGTTAAACAATGGAAGGAGAAGAAGAAGAAGAAGAAACCGACAACAGAGGCAGAGCCCGTCCCGGTGGAGGTCCCCACCTTCAGGCCCATCTTTGGAGCGCCTCTCGCTGAAGCCGTGAAGAGGACGGCTCTGTACGACGGCCTCCAGCTGCCCGCCGTCTTCAGAGAGTGTGTGGACTACATCGAGAGTTACGGCATGAAGTGTGAAGGCATCTACAGAGTTTCAGGTAAACACCCTTTGAGATGTGGATTTGCAAAAAGGGATAACTCAGGGATTTAAATCCAAGGGGGGGAAAGTGAGAAGTGTGTCAGTATGTAGACTTACTAATAATGCCACCAGGCGAGAAGCAGCTTAATTGTGTATCAATACATAATCTATACATATCATTGATGATGTTAAACCATATTCTCGGCACTGCATGTGCTACGTATTTATTTCCTTGTAGACTTCTTGAAATGTAATCGGGGACAGTCAATGAACCAAATGCAAATTATCATGGAAGTTCACTAACTATGAAAAATTAAAGAATTTGTTTTTATTGTTGTATTTTTGCTAATAAATTCAAACCAATGTAAGTTATGAAGGTCATTGACTATTTAAACTTAAAACTCAGTCAAGCTTTGCAAAAAAAAGTTGTATTCAGTTTTATTTAATAGATTAAAGACTGCACTGAAATGAGGTTAAGACAAACTGAAAATAAAAAAGCTCTTCAAAAGTATCTTTCCTTAAAACACTAACGGCCCGTCCACACAGCAGCGTTAAAAAAATCTTGAAAATCTTGGAGGTGGGCGTGTCTGAAAGCTTGGGGATTTTTTGCGACCAACAACCAATCACATGAATATCCCGCCTCCGACATACAAAGCAATAGCAATGTTAAAACGAAGTAAACGAAGTATAAACTCCTCAAACAGTCGAAAACCTACCAGTTTCACCCACTGTCTCTGCCACCTCCCTCCATGCCTGGTTCCTCCGGTTTGTATCCCGGTAAATAGTTCTGGTCGTAAAGAACCGGGTGATTTGCTACCGTAATTTCTCGTTTGGAATATGAGAAATGAACTGCGTCTCTCCCAGCTTACACGTGGTTTGATTGGCTAGCGCTTGTACTGTCAGATTTGCATAAACGGGATTTGATTGGCTGACGCTTCCAGCTCAGCTTCAAAAGTTGAACATTGCTCAACTTTTGAATCCTGAAAATCCTGGAAATCCTGGAAATCTTCGCTTTGCTTCCCCACAATGCAGTTCGGCGAAAAGCGAGGCAAAGTGACGTCACTCCCATTCAAAGTGAATGGGCAGAGAAGCGTTGGAAGATTTTTTTAAAGCTGCTGTGTGGACGGGCCGTACAAATAGACACAATTCAATTAAAGCAGAGGTAGCAGCAATGACAATGCACTGCAATAATCAAATTAAATGTCATTGTTCATATTTACACATTTGACGGACTTCAACATTTAAATATACAAAACTACAAACATTTGGATTTAACTGTGTGTTCATAAATAGATGCTACAAGTTACTATTGATGCCAAAGAAATAGCCTTAAATATTTACTCATTTTCTGTCTCCCTCCTGCAGGACAACAAGAGGATGAAGAGGACGCTGGAGGAGGAGCAGCGAGCGAGGAAGGAGCTGGAGAAAGTCGTGCGGAGAGTCCTGAAGAGCATGGACGACCCGACCTGGGACGAGACGAACCTCTGATCGTCACAGACTCTAAAATGACCTTTCCTTCAAACCTGTTCCCTCTTCCTATGACCTTCACAGTGACCTTTGTACCAAACTTTGGACCAAGAGAGAAAGAGTCTGCCAGAAAAATCAGCAAAGCCATCCTCACTGACCGTAAAGCTGTGAAGCCAAATTAGCTGGTAGGCACGATGACATCACTTCCTGTCCCACTCTTTCTAAACAGCCTTTTTTGAAACACTGACAAACAAACCTTTTTATTATCTACTTGTGTATTTATCTTGAATTCCTCTTGTGCTGATTTGATATTAAGTCGGACATTTCACCATACCCGGAACAGTATATTAACGCTACGTGGGTTTATTCATTTCACAGATTAAAACCACCTCATTTCATTGGCAGCGATTTCATTTCAATTTAAAAATGTTTTATGATATATGCTCTTGATTCTGACTAACTTTAAAGCTGGTTTCTTTGTTATATTAATTAAACATCGTAGGGGGGTACTACATTTGACAATAAAACTACATTTACCAGCACCTGTAACTAACAGGATGAGATTAAGTTTTTTTTATTGTTGTTAAAATTATGCTTTTTGCAACCGACTACTATTATATTTTAGGGATCCACTGCATTGCTTCACTGAATATGCACATTCCTGGTGTTTTTATTTTGAAGGTTTGTATTTTACTAAGTTTTTAAACCCAGCGACGTGGACACAAACAGAGGATCTGTTATTCTGCTGTTCTTCCACTTCTTGGAATATGTTTAAAAGAAGTCAGGACTTTGGGTTTAAAATGTATTTAACTTGTTCGAAACTTATGGACCTATTGTGGACGTCTATATAATGATGATCAGAACGTAACAATCAAGTACTGCACTGAAGTAATTCTGAGGTATGTATCTGCGTAGGAACAGAGAGCCTTGTAAGACAAAAACAATCAAAGTGAATTTTAAGTTTCTCTGTGAAACAAGCGGAGAGTCGGCTCGTTTCTCTCTCTGCTTCAAGACCGAAGTCCAAGCAATACAACACTGGAAAATGTTTTTGATTTTTTTGATGTCAATATGAAACTGACTGTAGAATGATTTTTTATATTTGTGATTGTGTTTTTACTCTTATCGCCTGGTTTTGATTTGTAACACTACTTATTTTCTACTGGACCTTGTTGATCACGCTGTAACGTCAGGAGACCTGCCTTGTGGAGAAAAACATTTCCTTTGCTTTAAATATTTATAAGGCTTTAAATGTCACCTGGAAATGTTGATTAAATAAGAAACAACACGTATGCAAGCTATGTAATACAGTATGCCAATTATTAACTTATGTATTTAACTGAAAGTGACTGAAGTGTGTTTAAATGTGATGGTGATGAAGGATATAGCAGTAGTTACAATGAGAAGAATCACCCCTGTCTATTTATTTTTGCCCATTTGTCTGTGAATAAAATGTGGAATCAAATCCAGAAGAATCTTTTATCATGCAGGTCAATCATTTAGTTTATGTTAGTACGCAACTGGGTGAGTTTCATGTTGATTTCTTTTTCAAATCTACACTTCGGTAGTACTGACCACACAATACATATATATTCTGAAAGGTTTTAATGTACATGTAATATAGCCTGCATTTATTTGTGTTTGAGTGATACAAGTATATCCAAATTCCTTGTACTTTAATATGCCAACAAAATGAAACAAGATTTCAAACTAGTACATTTCTGTGCTGAAAATGTCTGTAATATCCACTTATTTAATAACATAAAGCCTCATTTGCATACATGAAGTTAATATTTAAGAAAACCTGGTATACAGAAAATGTAAGTAATAAACCAAGGAAGTTTCATGAAGATTTAGTTTAATGTTTAACCATATTCCCATTATTGTCTTCCTTTTAAGATAAGCCATTGAGGTATTTAAATAAAATATAATTTTAATTGCATTTTAAGAAATTATTTTGATAACAAAACAAATAAGGCATTAATTACAAAATAAACACTTAAATAAATACATAAAATAACTACATAAAAATCCAAAAATCAACAAAAACAAACATTGTTTTTAATGTATTAATTGTATTTGACTTTTAAACGTGTCTTTTTCTTTTGCTAGATTCCCTCAAACGAGTGAAACAGCGCGTGGTCAAACGGGGCATTACACCCTGTCGAAATCCACACCAGGTGCAAATCGTTGTCGTTAATTAAGAAACAGTTAATTAGCACGTGAGGAACAACCCGTCTGTAAGGCCACTTACACTAACCGAGAGCAAACAGGTCCCTGGAGAAGAAACAAAGAAACATTTTAAAAAGACTATCAAAACACAAACTTCGGAAAAGTTAGTTAAATTAAACAACCATTAGTTTTTAGTTAGAGTGCTATTTTCACCTGTGTGCTAGTTTAACCTGTGTGGCGAATGCAGCTAACGTGCTAAGCTAGCAGCAAGAGAAAGGGACGAAGACTCTCAACAAACAACCTTTCAAAGAACAACAATAATACTTATGTCAACACAAACAAAATGACTTTCAAAGAAGCAAGTGCAGTTTCGACATCCCCATGAAAGAGGAAGACTGCAAATGTGAGTCAGATACTTCATTTCAATTAGTCTTTTTGCTATATGTTTAAATGCTTGCACGTGTGTATTTAACTACTTTCAATGTACTCTACTTGTTTATGTTGTTATGTTATATTATATATTTTTGCTACTAATACTTTTCTACATTTTGGAGGCATTTGTTTTTCCTTTTACTCAACTACATTCCTTTAAAACCAAACAATAATATATAATATAATAAACCATTATGTATTATAGGTTAAGCTACGATGCAGTATAGCAAGTAATTTAAATAGTTCCCACATTTACCAAGTGAACATTAACTATAATAGATTAATAATTATAATACGAGTCATATTTGATGTGGGCCATACTGAAAAATGAGTACTTTGTAATTTAAGTATATTGTGGTGCCAAGACCTTATGTACTTTAACTTGTCATGTATTCGACGCATGCATTGATACTTTTTGATGTAAATGTTTCTTAGTATTTAGTACTTATATGAACCTGTGTCAGAGTACCAGCTTTGTAGTATATATTATTATCTGCTCAGACAAAAGACTCGTGAGTAAGTCATATATCTATGATATGTACATTCATTTAGATTAACACCAACCTTTGGAAGTGCATTCAGTGAACTATAATGCTTTCTGATGTACATTATCTCAACAGCTATGTGACTTATTATGATTTATCTGCGTGTTGTATGGATGATATTTCATTTTAAATTACTTCTAATGGACTTATAATGCATGCATAGTGACAACCACCCGCAAAAATGACCTCTAGTAAGGACTCATAACAGTCCGTGATGCTTGGCGAAGAGACGCTATTGTGTGTTTTGTAAAGAGCGCTGTACGGTGACATTTAAGGGAAAGGAGATTTAAGGGATGGAGACAATTGACTTACCATTTTATATTTACATGGAGGTTTCAGTCAGCTACTGTATGTTGAAGGTGAGACATCTATTGTGCACATATTCATTGTAAAAAGCCTCCATGAAGACGTTTGTGATGTTTCACAATGCGTCTCTGACAGTTTGACGGCTGCCATGTTAGATGTCTGTTATCAATGCCATCAATAACATCACCTGGATAAATTGCCAACAGGTTTTGGCAGGACACGGGTGAAAGCATTATTCCCATAACAACAGAGGAGAAAGGAGTCTTTGTGGAGTTGTCTTTACTAAATTGACAAGGCCTTTTACAGCCTTTTGATGCAGGGCTGGCTGCCTCGCACAATGGAAGGCATATCAATGTGCAGATGTCGTCTGGAAAGCTCAAATGTCAACGCTTTTCACAACAGCACCGGGTAGAGCGGGAGGAATAATTGATTGGCTCACCTTTTGTCTCGAGCCACATATTCATCCAGGAGGACAAAAAGCAGGAGGCAGAAAGATGAAAGCGCATCTTCTGCTATTCTTCTGTTTATCTGAAAGGCGTTATATCAAGACTCGGATCACATGTGGATTACAGGTTTAGATTGATCAACAGTGACGTAGGGTGTTGTTTTCCCCCAAGAAAACCATGGTAACACAGATATGTTTGTACTTTATCCATTAGCTTTTGAAGCATAACAACCATTGAATTATGCAAGTCAAATTCCTAGTATGTGCGAAGTACCTACCTGGCAATAAACCTGTTTCTGATTGGTTGGTAATTCACCTTTTGTTCTTCTCCTTTGAAACTTCACATCTCCAAAGAGTGAGAACAAATCTAGCCTTCAGCAGGAAGGGAGTTTATCTCTTTAAATCTTCAAAACTAAGTTAATCTTAGCTTCATTTATGTCTTAATAGCTTAAAAATAACCCCCTGCCTTTTGTGAATAAACCACTCTAAAGTTGAAGCTTAGGGTTTGACTTAAAAGCTTGAGTTTCTTCAACTTTATCTGACGCTAATCAGGTAACAGATGAGTCACTGACCCACAGATAATCTCCGTGCATTAACATAATGATTTAATGACATCTTTAAAAGTAATTACGTGATGATCTGCATCCACACACACGGTAGAATAGTGAGGTACACTGCCACACACTATTGACAGCCCCATCGTGGATGAAATGGCAGTGAGTCACACTGCATTGTGTTTTGGCGGTGAAACCAACAGGTGTGTGTTCTGTAAAAGGTACAGTCCCTCTCTGTCTCCTCACTGTGCTCAACAGCTAGGGATAATTTAGATTTGACTTGTATTGTTGCATTGTGACTCCCTCGCCTTTCCCTCTCTTCTCCCTTCAAAGCCTTGCCGTGAATTTCCAGCCCCTGCAATTTTCTCCTTCTGTAGCAGAAGAAGACAAAGACAACACAGGACTCCTCTCTTCCCCCGGCCCTGTTATTGTACAAAATAGCCAAGCAATAGTTTTTGTTTTGTCATTGGTTTACTCCTAAAAGCCCATTTGACGTCGGCCCTGAAAAGAAAGCAATAAAGAAAGCTTTTCAGTGGCGAAGGAGGAATGAATCCCTTTGGGACGCTGAGCCCAGAGAGGCCTTTTTATTGTCTTTGCTCTGGTAATCAAATGGAGCTGAAATGAAAATGGAGTTTTCTATGAAAATAGGGGCCTTTGTTGGCTTTGGAAGGCTAGTAATTCATAAACAATAAGCCGGCGCCTTTTGTTTGGGTTATAATATATTCCTGCTGCTCTGAAAGAGGTCTGTCTCCGCTCACACACACACACACACACACACACACACACACACACACACACACACACACACACACACACACACACACACACACACACACACACACACACACACATTAAAGCCAGGGTAAAAGCCAAAGCGAGGCAGCAGGGGAAGAGAGAATATAAAAGGAGGCAGAGAGGCAGGCTTTCCATTCATCCTCCTGGCTGAGAGACGACAGGATGCTCAACTCTCCATCGTTCACCTTTCTTCTTCTTCTTCATCATCCTCTTCCTCTCTGTTACCACCCAGTCAAACTTGACCAACAGGTGGGAACGGATCACTTGTCTTTCTTTTCCAAGGAAAGGATTTCTCCTTCGTTTGATGGATCTAAGCAACTCTTTTTGACCATTTTTCTTCCACATGCCATCTCTGTTTTTTTGAAATTCTCACCAAATGTTGGAGGAAGAGTGATGGAGGTCCTGAGGTGACAGCGTACCTGCAACATCAGCAGATTGATGGGACGATACCACAGTCTCACTGAGCAGAAACAGGACTCATTTTGCTGTTTTAACTTCAGTAAAAGCATCTTCTCAGTATGTGGGGAGGGATTTTTCACAACTTCCCAGCAGATGATTGTTCTGCACTTTCTGGAGGTCCTTATCATCCACTGTGCGGTACATTTACTTCTTCAAAAATGGAATACAACTCCCAACAACAACAACAACAACGTCTTTGTTTCCTGTCTGGAGATCAGCCGTCCTCAGGCTTCATTCAGTGGAAGAAGACTTTGAAACACTTGCTTGGAGGATGAGAACTGTGTTCATTTACATGCACAACAATCTGGATATTTACATAAGCATGGATTTGGATTGAGCCGGCATTTTGTAAGTGCAGCATTATGCATGTTTCCATGTTTCATACTTTCATACATACATAGATTTGATTTCAGCATTACTTCACTTTGCTTTCACTCTTCAGTCACCAGAAACACTCTTATTTCTTCAGTCTCACTCTCCCTAAATTGTTTAATTTCCATGCCAAAGAAACCAAGAAGTGCTGTTAGAGTAATTTAAGTTTGGTGAGTCGGCTATACATTACAAAAAAAACTGAAATCATGCTTTTTTGTGTGTGTTTTTAGAGTAAAACTAATGTCTTTTGACAGAGACTTGTAGATGTAATCGTTGCAAATGAGTTTTTGCAGATCTATGTGAGGCTATTTGCTTCCTCACTCTTCAGTCATGTGACATGTGGTGCTATGTGGGCGTGTCTTTGAATGAGGCTGCAGTTTAACCATCATTTATACAGTAGAGATGGCAGAGACGTCTCATCAAAATGTCAAGCTACATAAGAAATTGTAACTTAAGCCAATAGAGAACAGGATGGTACAGTGCTGTCTTTACATACTAATCAATACACTCTATTGATTAGAAATAGAGCTGTTTTTAGTGTAACTGTGGTATGATTGTGCTCAAAAATGTACACTTATCATATATTTTTTACTGTCTTACTTATTAGTATATATGTATAAAATATAATTATCTCAACATGGCATCAATAATGTTCTTGTTACTTTCGGTCGAGCAGGTAAAGCCAACACTTTAGTGATGATATATCCAGCTGCTACTTGTTGGAAAAATAGCAAAAAATGTGCGATATACTGTGTGTGTGTGTAGTCTTATCATTTGCATCAAAACACTTTCTGTCGCAGTCGGTAGCTCTTCCTGAATGTTGTTATTTGAGAAGACTGATATTCAGAGGCTCATTGCATTGTGGAAGTATAACTGTGCGAGAGTCTGAGTTACATGTATCGTCATCGTGATGAGAAAGTTAGATTAGGGATTTGCTCACTATTGAAATGGCTTCAGTTTGGTGTTATAATCTTTTCAACATATCTAACGCCCCTCTTTATGATTGGTTCAGCTGTGGAGAGCTCATCGTTTGATTACAAAAGGTAGATGTTCTCAGGGTGTCCGCGGGGTCTTAAAAAGTATTATTGTTTATAAATCAATTTAGCGAAAATGAAGGCTATTAAAAAGTATTAAACGGCATTTTCCAAGGTATTCCATTTTGTAGCTTGTTTTCAATAAGTATATCAATTGTCCAAAGAGGTTGTATTCTACAGTCTGCCTGAATGTAATCATTGCGTAGGTGTGTAGTGTGATTCTGTGTAGTTTATTCATGGCATCCCGTTGGATTTGACGTCATCTGAACAGGACATCGCACGCTCACTGCTTGATAGCGCGCGAAGGTCCGTTTACGCCGGTTGTTAAACAACATCGTTATGGGGAAATGCAAGTCTGCGTCCAAATGGATGGAAGATAAGGACGAAGGACAATCAATACTGTATATAGTCAATGTGAGGTCAAGTGTGTCGCCAATGTAACCGGTTAAAACTCGAAGTGGCGATGAGGTCTTAAAATGTACTGTATGGAAAGGGTCTCAAAAAAGGTCTTAAAAGGGATTACATTTGACTTCAGGATTCCTGCGTATACCCTGAGTTCAACAAAGGGCCCATTGTTGTAATTTCTGCATCTTTACAATCCTTATCCAGTTCTTATTGTAGTCTTGCTTCACCTATTTTTAAAATGAGCAATTTATTTGAGAGATATGAAAGAATTAACTCTAAACTGAATTACAGCTGTGAGTCTAGATCTGACCACTAGAGGGCAGCACAGTCTCACAAACAGACAATCAGTGATAATGAATGTTGGCACTATTTAAATCATTTTTTGAACTCCTCATTCGTAGTTAGCGATCACTAATGCTAATCAGATTTATGTCCAAACAGGTCATTAAATACAAGTCACACTGCATTCTTCTTTTAGTTCAATCTGATGCATTTAGATAAAGTGTGTGTAAGATATCGAGTATGTCACAAGCAGAATTCAGTTACCATTTATTAACCACGGGAAATGTCTTAATGTATAATCAGCCACTGCAGGAATGAAAGGGTTGCAGCTATTCTCATATACTTAGGCCCGAGTAGCAATACAACATGTTGTGAGTGGCAAGTTAGTTTTTGATAATTTGTGTTGAAATGTGTATTTCCTTAACTCTCAATGTGAGCTGAAATCTAAAAGTCAGGCCTGTTGCTCAGAAATCCAAATGTATCTGCATGTTAACCTTTTTTCTACTAATTGATATCTAAGATGCAAAGACAATCTACATTACATAATGACTAGTATTTATCAGTGAGGACCTCTACACTTGATCTGCAGCAGGATCCCATCAGTACACATCTTTTGGATTCTTTTAGTGCAGCCATGAAGAGTTTTCCCACTAGAGGGAGCTTGATATCCACCTTCAAACTCAGAGAGGCCACTGAAGACTTGACCACTATTAGTCCCTTGTGTGTACAAAGTACAAACTCATGTGTGTGTAAGTGTATATGTGTGTGAGTGTGTGTGTGTGTGTGTGTGTGTAACGCCTGCAAACAGCTGTTTTCCAGACAATGTGCGTAAAAATCTACTGATTTGTCTTATGTCTGTTAACTATGGTTAGAAATAGTTACATGGCTATCGGATTTAACTATCAAACGAATAGAAGATTCACAACATGTTGAAGTGAAATATTTACAAATATGGTTGTACTTTCATTCATTACATTCTGCACTCTTGAGTCTGTTCTCCACACGTTATCACCGCTGCTCTAAAGTCCTTGCTATGCTTCGCTTTGTTTCTTCTTAGTACTGACTTTAAATGCCCGTAAACAAACATATATCTATATTATTTAACGTCTTGGCAATGGTGCATATTCAGTTAAACTCTCTACTGTTGAACTCCTTTTCTTAAATGTCCTTCTACAAGTCAGTCGCTGTGAAATTCAATACTTTAATATGCATTTAGAGACAGCATTGGTCATACTGAGGGATTTGTTAATGAGTTTATGAGCAAATCATGTCCCTACCTGCAGAATATCATCATTTTGTGAAATCGCTTATCGGTATTTGCAGAGGATATAATGACCACCACCATTTTTTCCCCAACACAGGTCAACCTCGCTCGCTCAGCCGAAGTAGATATTTCACTAAAAGACATAAGGGCAATGGAAACAAAGCCAAAACAAACAGCTTTACTGTAGATTTGAATAAAGCGGTGAATCCAGCACCAGCACGACTGCACAGGAATATTTTGTAAGTGGCGTGCAGCGCTCTGAAGCGTTTGCAGGGAAAGCAGCGAGCAGTGGGATACCAGAGCCTTCCTGTGAACTGAATTGCCTCAAAGTGCCAGGCTGCTATCAAACCGAATTAATGTGATGGATATCCGGCATTCTGCATTCATTCTCCACGCAGGAAATGTGGAGGCTGACAAACAGATCGTGGTGAAAAAGGCCTCCAGCAAGCCAGCAGCCGCTCTCTGCCTCTAATGCATCGACAAATATAGCCCGGGTTCAAGTACATTTGATGTAAAACTCACACAAATTGACACACTTTTCCTTAACCCAATTATTTACAATTTCCTATAAGTGGGCAACTCGGTCTTCTTCTACTTCTGGTAATCTGTGACGGCCATCGGACAGAGCTTGTGTTCTTTGCTGTGGTTGGAAAAGGTCACTTTGTTGCTGTCACAGTGTTGTGTGACTCAGGGTGTCCGCGGGGTCTTAAAAAGTATTAAAAGTTGAGAAATCAATTTAGTGAAAATGTAAGGCTATTAAAAAGTATTAAACGGCATTTTCCAAGGTATTACATTTTGTAGCTTGTTTTCAATAAGTATATAAATTGTCCAAAGAGGTTGTATTCTACAGTGTGCCTGAATGTAATCATTGCGTAGGTGTGTAGTGTGATTCTGTGTAGTTTATTGATGGCATTTGACGTCATAGCGCGAAGGCCCGTTTACGCCGGTTGTTAAACAACATCGTTATGGGGAAATGCAAGTCTGCGTCCAAATGGTTGGAAGAGAAGGAGGAAGGACAATCAATACTGTATATAGTCAATGTGAGGTGAAGTGTGTTGCCAAGGTAACCGGTTAAAACTCAAAGTGGCGATGAGGTCTTAAAATGTATGGAAAGGGTCTTAAAAAAGGTCTTCAAAGGTTTTACATTTGACTTCAGGATTCCTGCATAGAAAGTAAAAAGACTTACATTTCTGTCGTTTGTTGGGAAATAACATTTGATATTGGATATCCTGCGGATGATCTTAGATTTTTGTGGTGCCTCACAGCTCTTTCTTTCAAATACAAGGCTGTGAATTCATATAAAACTTCAAGATGACTTTGTTTATTTCATTTCCATCAGATTTTTTTACTGCAAATATCAGTTTCTTTGGATAGAGGGGCACACGACTTATTTGAAGGTCATACCTGCAGGTTCCTTGCTGTTCTGAGTTTGTATCTTCATGACTTCTTGAATAAAATTCAATAAATATAAACTCCCATGTAAGGGATATCATTTTGAGTTTTGGGATTTAATATTTCCTTTAACAAAATAGGAAGGCGTGCTTTAGGCAGATTTGAAAAGACTGAGACATTCAGAGTTTTAGTGTGCAAGGTGTACAGATTCTGCATCCTACATTTCCCATAATTCAATTCAATAGCATTTAGTTTTTACATTTTAAAAGTCACACGCTCGATTATTGGGTGCAGGCTTTTTTGTTAAAACGGCTTATTTTGTTAAAGTCTCTCCATATGTGTGAAGTTGATGTAATTTAAGGACATGGGACTGGAGTTTGTTTCTAAAAAGTAAGCATGTAAATGTTTTCAATCTACTTTGCCTGTATTGTAACAACAAGCAGATGATAATAGCCCGTATTGTGTGAAAACTGTGTCTTAAAAGTGGCATTTATTCAAGAAAAAGTAACCGTAAAACTTAGACTAAAACGTTGTCTCAGGGTGATCTGTAGACGGCACGTCACCTCTCAGCTGCCTGGTTGACGTGCATCACAAATGCAAATGTGCCTCTGTATATATTTAAATAATCCCCCTTCCATTCACATGTCAGTGCTCCTCCCATTACTCAGACCCCCTCACTATGAAGGAACTACGCTGCCATCATCGCACTAGAAGCATCACACAAGATACTCACTCACACTAAATGCTGCAGCCAATTACATTGATTTTAGAGCAGCTATGTTGTTTGCATTAGCGCAGGAAAATAGACTGCCATTTTCCACGTTGTTGGGTTGAAATGGAGAATTGAGCTCTCTTCAGGATGTGTAATGGACAGAATACCAATCAGAAGAAACTCCACTTATCACATAATGCACTTACATCATTAGAAAGACTTCTCAGTGCATTTACAATTATATAAGTATATTTGTACCCCTGCCAGTGAGTGTACTTGGCTGTAGAGAAAAGTGTAGGTCAATAGTTTAACCCCTTTGTATACATATTACGTTACACTCAGTGACATATACACCAAAAAGCCTTTCAATAATAAGGAATAAACTCTTTATTTAGATAACAATAGAAGACATTTGAGAGGCGAGAGCCGTCTTTCAGGGATGCTGGACTAATTGTGCTAATTTAATTCAACTTTAGTTTGGTGATAGCACAATATCAACACCCTGAGAATCCCTGTTTAAAAATGTAGACTTATTTTATGTTATATTCCAATATTTAGAAACTTTACAAATTGCATAGACAGCTGACGTTCTTTTATATTTAACCATATAATACTAATTGCGTAGAGAAAGTGTAAGAAGAGTGTGTTTTTTTATTTTATTACAGGCTGTCTTTGAAGGAAAACGTAGAGTCTGATTTTTTGCTTTAGAAACTTGCCGTGTGTGTGGTTATTTATTACGAAACAAACTACCCAGATGACAATGTGATTACTTCTATAAAACAATTATAATCAATAATATGATTATCATTGTAGCATCCCTGGCACTATTCATGACTTTTAAA
>NW_011349387.1:32087-34025 GCF_000735185.1 Notothenia coriiceps | reverse complement strand
ATGGTTAAGGTTAGGATAAGTCTCCAGGAAATGCATGTAAGTCAATGTAATGTCCCCTGAAGTGATGTATACATTGTGTGTGTGTGTGTGTGTGTGTGTGTGTGTGTGTGTGTGTGTGTGTGTGTGTGTGTGTGTGTGTGTGTGTGTGTGTGTATGTGTAGTGGGCATATGATACTTCAAGATGACCTTTAAATGCCACATGTCTAAGCCAAAACGTGTACATTAACTCCTGCAAATCCTGACGTGAAGCATCTGTTACAGAGGATTATAGTAGTCGTAGTTATAGGATGTATTGATTATGTTTTTATACTTGATGGTCTTCATGTTTTTGAACAGCCTAGTAATCAGTCGCTATAATCTGTGGGACTTCAACAACTCGCAGTTTCTCCTGCAGACTACATTTGGATTCCCACTCCAGATCCCTTCTCAGTAATCTGATCTCCTGAGAGGCGAACAGCTATTCAGAGCCACCTGATAAATAACAGCCGCTGCAGATCAGATTATAGTGTGTGTGTGTTAATGGCACTGTTCTCCTTTGTCATGCTGTAAAGTCTGTAAGTAAACTGATTCTCTCTCCGTTATCTCCCTCTCTTTTCTGTGTTCCTCAATATCCCTCACTCGTTATGCTCCTTTACCCTCTTCATTTACTTTTGCCAACAAAGAAAAGGCAAAACAAAGCGGAGGAAAACAAAAGGAAAGCAAGACGAACATGTCATTACTGGTTTTTGTTTCTACAGCGGCACAATACCCTGACCACCCTCATCAAGCGAGGGAGAGATAGCAGCATGCAGCGAGTTAGAGTGCGATAGAGCCCCCGTGTGACGAAAGGCAGTTTAATTTAGATAATTATCTCGCAAATTAACCACAAACTCCTTCCCTGTTAATTACCTGTCTTGGGGAGCGGTGCAGGAAAACAAAAAGCAGAGCCAGGGAGGTCTTTGTTCACATCTTCTTGGGGGGGCCATCAATTGGTTACGCCCCTGCTGAAAGGCCAGATAACCCTTTGAGGGAACAACCATTAAAGCATTTGATAGGCTAATGGGGAATACTGTTAGCATCCGTGCTTGTAATTGGACGTCATAAATCTGGGACAGGTGATGGAGGAACAAAAGAGGGGTTTAGTGCGGGGTGTCGAGGCCGCGGCGCGACGTGTAAATCCTTCCCCCCGCTGAATGGCGCTATCTGATGGTCCACAGCAACAGGACACAAGCAGATCTCCCACATCGATTCTCCGAGAGTATTTATATGTGCTCAGAAACACAGCTGCATATATGTGTGTGTGTGTGTGTGTGTGTGTGTGTGTGTGTGTGTGTGTGTGTGTGTGTGTGTGTGTGTGTGTGTGTGTGTGTGTGTGTGTGTGTGTGTGTGTGTGCTAATAAAAAGAGCTTTTCTTATCTTGGTGTCTGCTGAAGGTGATTCTGTCAGCAGCTATTAACCTTGCCTTTATAATGACAGCTCACCTGATTAGTTTACACACTTAAAAGCCCTGACATTTTCAATTTCACTCACTATTTTCTTCCCTTAGGTCTAAGGCGTAGTTTGAAATATATTCTGTACACTTTTTATCTTCTCTATGAGTGACTTATTAGTGTTGTTAGCAAGCCTCGTTTAAAAACAAACATTAAAGCTTTGTTGTTTTTGGTTGCAAAGTTTCCATTTGTAAACTTTAATGAACTTATCCCCAATGTGCTTAAGAGAAGGAAAGCAACATTAGCCGCGTTCACACCGGAGTACTTTTCCCACTTTAGTTCCGATATAGTTCCGAAATGTCGCGTTCACACCAAAAGAGCCGGAACTACAATTAGTTCATGAGAACCTTTTTACCCCCTTTTCCGTCCCTGCTAGAGAACATGGACTCTCATGCGGCTCTCTTGTGAGAAAAAAGCTATATTTCTGATTGGCTGGGCGGATTGCAAACCACGCCCCGTAAAACTCAAA
>NW_011349387.1:28869-32049 GCF_000735185.1 Notothenia coriiceps | reverse complement strand
CACACACACACACACACACACACACACACACACACACTTGCATAAATACAGTGAAGTGACATGCACGCTCATTTTCAAGAGACCAAACACACACTGAATACTCTGAGAATAGCAGCGGCTAATGGCTTTGGCAGCACTCTCACAGGGACCTGAAGAGCAATTAGGCTCCAAACTACACATTGTAAATCCCCTCTGATTACTGTGCGAGTGTGTGTGTTTGTTTGTGTGTGTGTGTGTGTGTGTATGTGTGTGTGTGTGTGTGTGTGTGTGTGTGTGTGTGTGTGTGTGTGTGTGTGTGTGTGTGTGTGTGTGTGTGTGTGTGTGTGTGTGTGTGTGTGTGTGTTTTAGAGAAGTGAGCTGGTGATAACGTTGACGCTTGAGGCAAAGCTGTCAGATATTCGACTGATTTTCTTGTTCCGTAGGTGGTGCATAGTATACCATGAAGGACACACACACACACACACACACACACACACACACACACACACACACACACACACACACACACACACACACACACACACACTATATCGAGCGCTGCAAAACATGGTGAAAAATAAGTTCCACACATCAAATTCTGCTCAGATTTCTCGCTCAACTTCCTCAAAAACAGGATAGAATGTTCACAAATTCAGTCAATGTGAGAGATGATGGCTTAACTTCGCTACACTCGTGATATTCCTATAAATATCCACATTTTGTTGCGTCTGTACACTTGCAGATGGTCTAAAAATGGTTAAATGGTGTGCAAGTTATTGAAGCGGATCGGGAAACGGAACTACGTGAATGTGGGTTTGATCGTCAGGAAGCGCTAACACGGAGGCTAATGAAACCAGACTGTCAGCTGTCTCTCAAAACCTGCTGTGTGTGTGTGTGAGTGTGTGTGAGTGTGTGTGTGTGTGTGTATGTATGTGTTATGTGTATTGAGTCGAGTATCACAATGAGACAGGAAATCTCTGCAAGGATAAAAATTCTCTCTCCCCTCTCCTCATACAAAAACACTCACAAATAACCCGCTAATCTCTGCCTCTGCCCGCGTGCCATTCAAGGCTTCCTCCAATTAAAAAGCATCAGGGAGTCGAACCCGCCATCTTATTTATCATATTAATTAGAAAGTCCCCTGACAACAAAGAGGGGCCTACAGCTGTGGAGCAGAGGAGAGGCATGGCAAATGAAGGACGGTTTGATTTTGTTGTCTTGCTAATGTGACACCTATTATACAGGTTAGGCCTCAAATAGAAAGACGCCACAACAGCATATGGTAATTGTAAGTGTGCACGTGCAAGTGATAAATACGCAGGCATCAAAGGATCTGCTTTGACTAAGTAGATGTTGTATTTATTTACCACAGCTTGCTGGATTTAATATTTGTAACCCATCAGAGTATTGTAGTGTTACCATAAAATACATGGGATGGGAAATAAAGGCGTTCATGAACATACAGGTGATGGTTTTATCCGTAGCTTCAGTGTAAACCACTACAGTAACTCAGCGTCTGATTCTTAATGGTGTGAAGAGTGAGGGCCAAGAGGTTTAAGACTGATAGAGAGCGGGGGGTGATGTTCTCTGTAATCATCGCTCTATTAGCCTCCCTGTATGGCTGCCCTATGGAAGAAAGATGCTCCGTAAATTCAACAGCTGACAGATGTGTGTGTAGATATGTCAAAGTGTGTGTGTGTGGAAGTTTGTTACAGGATCTCCTTTTCTAAGTGTGTGTGGTGTTGGTCCTGTAAACCATATTGTTTGACTTCTTCCTGATGTATGGTTACATTTACTTCTGTTCCAATAAAGGGGTTAGACTTTGCGATTCGCTTAAAACTCAGGTCTAGTTGGTTCAGNTTGGAGCTTAACGGGGTGTAGAACACATGTGATGACGTCACCAACGAATCGACGACTGAATTATTTGCCAACTAATTTGGTAATTGATTTTAATCGATTAAGTCGATTAGTTGTTGCACCCCTATGTCAAAGTGTGTGTGTGTGGCAGTGTGTTACAGGATCTCCTTTTCTAAGTGTGTGTGGTGTTGGTCCTGTAAACCATATTGTTTGACTTCTTCCTGATGTATGGTTACATTTACTTCTGTTCCAATAAAAGGGTTAGACTTTGCGATTCGCTTAAATCTCAGGTCTAGTTGGTTCAGGTTATTCGAACTCTGAGATGTTGGATCTGAAACAATAGTCTAATTCACATATTTACATTTAGAATAACTTAAATAAATAAAATAACATGTGTTGGATTAGCTCTTGCACATTGAAGAACTCACTTTAAATCATTAGGCTGTGTTTAGAAACGTCAGGTTTATATCAAGGTGTACTGTATATGCAATATGAGAGGCCTTCACACTCAATTTCAACGAACAATCCTGAATAATTGTAGCTACTTTTATGTGTCATCTGTGGATATAAGTGCATCCTCAGCCGAATAAAGCTTGCATCTATCACGCAATGAGTAGCTCAGAGATATGATGGTTTGAAGTGAGTCTGGGTCTTCTCTGACAAATCCATCTACAGTTCACAATTTCAAAAGCATTTATAGTGCATATGTTTAGCTTTGTTGCTTAAATATAGCCAGATGTGTCTCTGTCCGAGGTGCTGAAGCTGTAAATAGTGAAGGAGCTGTCCACAGTTCTGAAACAGTCTTTATCTCGAGGAAGCGAAGAAAAAGCGATATAGATAAAGATAGTAAGAAATGTAGGAAAGGAATAGGACGGTTGTTGAGAAGATGGAGGTAGAGATTTAGATTTGGAAAGAGACGATGATAAATATGATGAGGATATCTCATCTTTAAAACAAGCCTCTCGTTCTGTCTCTCGTTGAGCCAGCAGCTATTAAGATTTGATAGACACCGTCGTGTGTGTGTGTGTGCATGTGTGTGTGTGTGTGTGTGTGTGTGTGGCTGTGTGTGTGGCTGTGTGTGCATGTGTGTGTGTGTGTGTGTGTGTGTGCATGTGTGTGTGTGCATCTGTGTGTGTTTGTGTCAGTACAGCCATCTGGTTACCAGAGCATTGTTTACTCTGTCACAACTCAATATTTGCCCATCCATCTCTCGTCGCACTGCAAACCATGAGTGTGTGTGCTTGTGGTAAACTGAATGTGTGTGTGTGTGTGTGTGTGTGTGTGTGTGTGTGTGTGTGTGTGTGTGTGTGTGTGTGTGTGTGTGTGTGTATAGCATGGTGACAA
>NW_011349387.1:16133-27532 GCF_000735185.1 Notothenia coriiceps | reverse complement strand
AAGTGTGTGTGTGTGTGTGTGTGTGTGTGTGGGTGTGTGTGTGTGTGTGTGTGTGTCTCACACTGCTTATTTCTCCTCTTTATACAGTTTCTCTCTTGTTTTTGCTTTGCTTTTTTAACTCATCTTCACTCCCTTTCCTCTTTCCTTAATCTCTACTGTACTTTCCTTCCCTCCTTTCCTTTTTCTCCTTTTCTACTCTCCTCTTTAAATATAATTTCCGTCCTGTCTTTTTGCCACTACTTTGTATTTCCTCTACTCACCTCTCACTCTTTCCACTTTTGAACTCCTCATGTCCTCTCCTCCTTCCTTGATCACTCTTCTACTCACATGTCCTCCCCTCCTTTCTCATCCTCTTTCCTCTGGCAGAACTTAAAAACACCAGAGATACTTTCGAAGGAGAAGAATGAGTTTATTAACTGTGTAGTAGAGTTCAAGAATTACTTAAGTTTGTTGATAAATTCATTTAAAATGTTCCTCTCTTACATCTGCTTCCTCATCCAATAACTTCTCCACTCCTCTTCATCTCATCTCCTCACATCCTCCACTAATCTCTCTTCATCTCCTATCTCCCGTTTTCCTTCCTCCTCTTCACTCTTTGTCTCGTTCCCTTCTCCCCTTTCTCCTCCACTGACACCACGAGCGGTGCCAGCAGAGGGAATTTATTCTGGAGATCCACGCTCTAATTTCTCTAAAGGAGAGGTTTTGACTGTCCAGCCAGACAGGATTTGTTCTTAGTTGTTGAGTCTTGACACGCGACACTAAAATAGGCCTGCAGTTAAATCCATCCTCTCTCTCACACACACACACAAACACACACACACACACACTCGCAGTTGCGATTTCGTTGATCTGCGCTGATGTTGAGGAGCCTTGTCAGACATAAGAAGGAGAGCAGAATGATGGAGAGAAGGATTAGATGGGCCAAAAACAACGGCGGTGTTTCCCCCTCGGGCTGTTTGCTCTGATTCAGATGGAGCAGGATTAGCTGAGGATGAGGATATCAGAGTAGTGTGTGTGTGTGTGTGTGTGTGTGTGTGTGTGTGTGTGTGTGTGTGTGTGTGTGTGTGTGTGTGTGTGTGTGTGTGTGTGTAGCATAGTGATCCTTGCTATTATGTAGCTTTCATGTGTTTCTTTGAGCGTATAGCACAGCAGACTCAATGCACTGCTTTGACATCCCCCTATGGCAGTGCACTTATCACAGGAACTAGAGATATCTTTGACATCGATGTTATTGCTGCCATGGATCTCCATCGCGCTGTATAACTCACGCTTGTCCTTCCATCTACGTTTCCTTTCTCTCCCGTCTCGTTGCAATATGTTGTTCCTCCATCCTCCATCCCCTTTCCCCATCTGCTGTCTCTGATCTCCTGCTGCCGTTTGAGCATCAAAGGTGTTGAAGAGGTTGGCCATCTCACCTTCCTCCACACACACCCCTTCATCTTCTTCAAACAGGGAAGTGCAAAGGCTAACTGTGGGTTTCAGACATCTTCTATTTCCTCGCTCTCGCTCCTCTGCCCCGGCCTTTGCTATTAGCGAAGTATCACGGCAGAAATGCTCTCTGTGTGAGGAACTGCGGATCTTCAGAGGATGACATGACCTTAGATCTCTGAGTCTCTATTTGTGTGTGCAAGAGTAAAAGGTGCTGTGTTGGTATAACCAAGATAATTGTTTTCATAAATATATGATAGTTTTTTTCATATAGTGTTTGGTTCATCTTCTTGTTCCTCTTCTTACTTTCTCTTTTTCATTACATTGATTGCTCTTTGTAAGTGTGTGTGAGAGGGTGACTAGACAGTGATGCTGGCAGCTGCTCTTCACTATTTAAACACACACGTGGACAAACACCTTCATCACTGTGCTAACATTAAAAGAGGAAATCCTTTAGATCAGGGGTGTCAAACTCAATTTCAACTCGGGCCACATTAGCATCATGGTTGCACTCAAAGGGCCAGTTTTATATATAAGACTAAGAATAAATATATAAATATTTAATATATATAAAATCATTTATTATATAACATTATTTCCTCTGCATTGGATTATTATCGGATAGGTTAATCACTTCATAATTAACTATGTCTGAAAGCAGAAGTCTTGGGCAAACAATTGCAAGTCTCTTCAGTGCGCATGTCACAAAATGATTTAAAAAGAAAAGCCAAATTCTGAAAAAAAAAAAAAAAAGGCAAATTCCGGGAAAAAATTCATATTTGAGATGCATTGTGGGACATGTAGTTTATGGGCAATGTGCTTATGTAAAGCGGAATGTAACCGTATATTAAATTTTTTTTTATATTCTTTGATCTTGAGGGGCCATATGAAATGAAGTCGCGGGCCGGATTTGGCCCCCGGGCCTTGAGTTTGACACCCCTGCTTTAGATCCTCAATTTGTCTACTTAGTCTCATCGCTGTCAATCAA
The DNA here is from genome assembly GCF_000735185.1 of Notothenia coriiceps. NCBI lineage: Eukaryota > Metazoa > Chordata > Actinopteri > Perciformes > Nototheniidae > Notothenia > Notothenia coriiceps. Next base: position 25,116 of record NW_011349387.1, on the reverse strand, counting down.
ACGGTGTGGGTCATGTTGATTTTTGTTCTTAATGTAGGATCTATGCCTCGTCTTTTAGTAACAACTGAGATATGCTGTTTCTGACGTGAATGAAATAGATACAGTGTATAGTGGTAGCATCATTAGTACATTATAGGACATAGGATTATAGGACATTTGGCCTTGCTAAATCCTCAGGGTATGATGTCGCAAAGGGCCCAGAGGCCTAGACCTTACATGCTAAACCTCACAACCCCCACCCCCCACACACACACACACACACACACACACACACACACACACACACACACACACACACACACACACACCCCAACCTTTACCCTAAACCCATTCCTCATCTCTGCGAAAGCGGACCCTGAGTGAATGGCCTCGCTAAAGGCTTTTTAATAGACTGCTTTGTGTTGGGAAAACTCTGGGTGACAGGGGTGAGTCCCAAGGGAGGGAGACATGGGGGGGGGGGTGTGAATGGCTCATTGAAAAACTAACAGAGCAGAGAGAGAAACAGTGTTTGCTGCACTACTGATCCTTGAACACCTCATTTTTTATACCCATAAATCCCAATTACATCTGTGACATTTCATTAGAATAAATGCCTTCACTCTCCTGTAATCTACAGCAATGTGCATGGATACATTTTAATGTATAGATACAAGACCCAATGACCTCTCAAACACTTTGTAAAATCATCATAGCTAGAAAAGCTTTTACGTGTGCTGCTTAGTGTCTCATATGTTTGTGACTGTCATTGAAACACTATTTATTTCACTTTACAGAGACCATGCATCCATCAGGCTTCACCAGATTTGAAATAGTTCCTCTAAACTGACCTCCACACACACCTTTTTTGGAAAGAGTGTGTTAGATACTGATAATGATAATGTGTTGCATGAACCAGCTTGTAAGTTTTCATCTATTATTGACAGTAACAATATTTATTTAACAAATGTAGTATGTCTCCTTTTGATGTGGTTCGGGCTGATACGATTTATTTTGCCTTATTGCCTGCTTTTTCTAAGGGTGTTTTGCACACGTTTTATCGCATAAAGAAAGATATTTAACCCCCCAAAAATATAGAAAATTACCAAGCAAACTTGTAAAGGCTTTGCAATCACTGTTAATTCAATCAAAAATATGCGTATTCTTGTAGAAAAGTTTACATTTTCCAAGGTGGTGACTTGAGTTTGAGGTCAGTAGAAGGTGACATGTTGGACTGCATCATCCTCGGGAAGGCGATATGTTTTCCGTGTATTCCTGTCCTCTCTCGGCTGCAGAGTGTGTGTGAATGAAGACATTTATTACAACAGAGACACAGAGGATTAGCACAGGGCTTAAACCATTCTCATGGTAATGCGTGGAGCTGGGAGCGCGCAGATAAACACAAACACTCACCTTATCAAAACACCCAGACCTGAAGACTACTCCTTAACAGCAGCTACACACAGACAGGAAACAGACGCTGAGGAAGATGTCAGTAAGCGGCGGCACATTATGGCCTCATGCAAAAATAATGTTTGGGCAATGAAATCGTTCAAGGGCGCGCCTAGAAAATCTTTCCTGCAAAAGGTATGACCTCATTGCAAAAGGTAATGCAAAGAAAAACCATGTTAAACGTTTTATCATTTCAATAACCCATAATTAAATGCTCATACATGAGTTTGAATGTGGAAACCTTGTGAATCTGAAGGCCTGCTGTACTTTTAATAGGAAATGTTTCGAGGAGTTTCGCTTTTTTGGCACTTTTCACATCTTTGTGTGACTGTAGTTGATGAACCACAATGACATTAGTTGACATATTTGTTCCTTGGCTGAATTTAATCAAAATTTTAGTCGTAGAAATGCTATTCAAATGGTCACTGCGTCTCGAGCGTTTAAAATATTGTAAGGGAAACACTTGAAGATATAGATTGAGGGACTGTTTGTCGACATTAATATCCTTTCATTACCTATACATCTGTTTTATTTCTAACTTTTCTTAGCAGTGTTTGATCTCTGACGAAAAGCTTTTTGATTGACTGATTGATTTGAAGTGATAATCCGGCGGTGTGAAAGAGAGGACTGTAAGCTCTCAGCGACTGTAATCCTCGGTATCCTCTGCTCCAGGCGCTTCACTTGTACCTTCTCAACATTGTAGTCAGACAACAATCTCAGCCACCAAATCCACGTCGCTCCAAATCTTCTCTCTTGGCGTCAGGTTCGTTTTTTTGGCTCCTCCAAGAGAAGACGGGGAAATAAGCTGAGCTCTGAGGATTTTTATATCCCTCTTTTCAATAGACTCTTTGAACATCACAGTGTAGCAGCGTATCACAGAGAGACGCCATGATTCTCTCAGCTATCATATTCTGATAAAGGAGCAGGGAAGCCCGAACATGTGGAATCTGACACTAATGATTTTAGCAAGCAGTGTTTTTGTATTTTACTGTGACAGAAATGCCCGAAATACTCTGTTGTCATCAGAATATGTACAACTTGAGCTGTTTATAAGGATGCAACTCCCAAGTGAAGTCGGGAGACTCAAGTCTGTCTGTCCAAGTCTTCGTTTTGGTTTCAATTCCATCCATTTCGTTCTATGCAAAGTATCGTCTCAAGTCTTTCAGTGCCAGTCTTAACTCTGTTCAGTTCAAGTCCCAAATCTTTAAGAGCAACACCAAGTCATTTAAATCATGTCTTTGGGACGACTATGTCCAGTCTACAGTCATCCAAGACTACTTGAAGAAGTGTCCATTCTCAAATCTTCAGTCTTTTTACGGCCCGTCCACACAGCGGCGTGCGTTGAAGCTTGCCGGCGGGCGTGTCTGAAACTCGACCAACAAGCAGCGGTTTGATTGGCTAGAGCTTGTACTGGCCTATGATTCGATTGGCTGACGCTTCTGCCGAGGCTTCAAAAGTTGAACATTGCTCAACTTTTGCAGCGAGCCACGCCAGCAAAGCTCGGCTTCGCTTCCCACAATGCAGTTCGGCGAAAAGTGACGTCACCCCATTCAAAGTGAATGGTGACGCTTTCAACGCACGCCGCTGTGTGGACGGGCCGTTAGTGCCAGGAAAGCAAGTGATTCTTATCAAGTCACAGGTCTTTAAGGACAATTCAGGTGTCATGTATTTTATGTCAAGTGTCATTGTTACAACTCTGGCCTTCCTGACATCTTTAAGAAGAGTTTGTTGCACTGAGTTTCCGTCCCGTCCACAGGTGACGTCAACCTGTAACCTTTGTCTGTGTCTGTGCCAGAACCAGAGGGTCTGCAACACAGAACACATGCTCCTCTCCCTCTGTCCGACGGCCATCCTTCCCCTCAGTGACAGAGATGTAGCTTCCAGATCTCTCCCCTGCCACCTCTGATTAAGGCTGCGTGGGCGAGACACACCTGTACAGCTGATGGGAGACAATGCCGCCGCTTCCTCCCCGAGATTGATTTTCTCCATTAAAACGGGCCCTTTGTCTAAAAACGCTGCACCCCTTTTGTTATGCTAAAGAGAAGATGGAAGATTTCCAATTCAATTTGGGCTGAGCCGAGGGCCGGTCAGCTATACGGGCCTCCATTGTTCTGGCCGAGCCCGCTGGGACGACGCTAGCGTCTCCCAAACGCCAATTAAGCCGGACGGAGAGACGGACAGGGGGATAATTGACAGGCAGGAGAAAGGCAGCCTTCTTCCCCTCTGTCTCATCATTGAAAATGAAAATCAAAGGAGAAGAAGTGAGGGATGAGAGGGAGAGCAAGGAGCAGAGGAGTAATGGCCTGTAATATGTTGCCCAGAGCAAAAACTCAGATCACATCAAGTGTTTAGACTTTGGCCCAGCAGCACCAACAAGAAAAGAGTTACGATTTAATATGAATGTTTGTGAAAAATAGGCCAAGCGGTGGTTCCAGTATCTTCCTCCTCCATCATTAACCTGTCACAGGTCTACTCGCGTGTTAATTGCCTCTAAATGTATCTAATTAAGAGTAATTTAACATAAATGGTTACTTGTTACTACCTTCTAATGGCTGAAATAGAGGTACACCAATACAAAGTGTTATGTTAATAATCAGACATTTAATGATGTGATCTAAGCTAATCAATAGTTCAAAGTAACCACATATTGTCTCACTAAAGTTACTATAGCTTCTTTTCCATCATCCATTCATAAAAAGAACTTTCTATTTGTCTGATAAATCATGCAATAGGTCAAGCTCTTTTTAGAGTGCTTGTTGTTGGCACTCATGCAACTTTTAAGGGTTTGTTTTTATTCAATACTTGCAAGAATAACATGTTGACCTCACACCTGCTTTGTGTCTCATTTCTGTCACAATTAGCACTTCCTCCGTTATATTGAAGTAAAAAGAATATCTTTTGCACCACCTTCTTTCCTCCAAACATCCTTTCTCTCAGTTTATCCCGCTCTGTTTTTCCTTTCCTCAAATCATAATGTCTCGCCCGCCCCATCTCCCCCCTTTTTTCCCTCTCTCTTTTCTGGCTTGTGACAGACGGCCTAATAGGATTTAATAAGCCCCATTTGCATGTCAGCCTTTTAGATTTTCTGTAAGAAAGAAAGGCGATAGCAGGGATGGGGGGTGGACAGGGAAAGAGAAAGAGGGAGGGAAGAATGGTGTGAAGGAATAGAAAGGAGGAGAGAAAGAAAGGAAGGAAGGAAGGAGGCATGGTAGTGAACGATGGATTGATTTAAGGAGCCTTTTGATAGAAGTAGAAAAGCATTATACCAACTGCTTCAAAAAAGCTGGAGCCAATATTGGCTTTTTCCTAAAAAAGATGCAGTCCTGTCTGAATGTTTTTGAGGATGTGAGATTGTGTTATGGTCTAAATATTGTTTCCCTCTCAACCCTGACACATTTGTTGTGGTAAATAAATATCCAGTTGGAGCTTCATGTCTCTTCCATTAAGTGGCTTTTGTGTTTTTGTTTGTATTTAGTTTGTTGTTGAGAGTAAATGTGAGAGCAACAGGAAGTCAAGATTCTCCATTATTAATCACCGGACAATGAGGTGTTTTGTGACAATCAAATGTCGTCCTGTTGGAAGAGCTTATTGTTCTCATCCTCACTGCAATCGTCATTTTTAATTACATCCACTTTTGTTGATTGCAATGGGTGATCTCTGGCTTGTTAGTACTTTGTTTACTTCAGTGTGCTTTATGCTGATTTACATTAATGAATTTAACATATACAAATCACCTCTTACTCATGATATCTATTTGTCTTTTAGTTTGTCAGAGTGAACCTCATCCTTACATATTTCATTGTGTGGTACATTATACCATGCTTCTTCAATCCAGTGTGTGTGTGTGTGTGTGTGTGTGTGTGTGTGTGTGTGTGTGTGTGTGTGTGTGTGTGTGTGTGTGTGTGTGTGTGTGTGTGTGTGTGTGTGTGTGTGTGGAGACTGTCGCTCTGTAAAGGAGGATAAAAGGTCCGGCCAAAAACCATGAGTGCTGCACACATCTCCACACACACTCAGTAATCCCCATGTTGGTAGCTGATGTTTATTGCCGTGTAATAGGATCAGGATGAGGCAGCGTCAATATCAGAGCAAACATCACACACACACACACACACACACACACACACACACACACACACACACACACTGATCAAACATAGCCCAGGAAACATTGTGATCCAGGAGAGATGAGAGGACTAATCCTTTTAGCCTTTCTAAGAAGACTCTCCTCCTCCTCTTTTTCTCTCGCTTCCTCAATCATTCTTCTTCGTTCACTCTCTTTATTCGTCTCCTTCGCTTGACAACATTGTCTTCTCTCCATCCCCTACGTTTACTGACAAGGACAAGGCTAAAAAGAGAGTCTCTGAGCTAAATATATGTGTGTGTGTGTGTGTGTGTGTCAAGTGTAGATTGATCTGCTTGGTTTGCTGAGAGATTAAGACGTGATAAATCCTCCTTTTTAAACCCAACCAGCCTCCCTCCCACCTACACTCAGCTTCTGTGTGTGTGTGTGTGTGTGTGTGTGTGTGTGTGTGTGTGTGTGTGTGTGTGTGTGTGTGTGTGTGTGTGTGTGTGTGTGTGTGTGTGTGTGTGTGTGCGCATTCCTGCAGGTTTGCACAATGATTCCCATCAGACGTTCAGATTTCAGTTCTGAAGGGTGAAACCAATTTTTGGACCAAAGCATCTCATAGCAGTATCGGGGTGTCTGTCTTAACGTTTGATACAGAGTCAGGATATTTCTACAGCTTTACTTATTATTGTGTCTTATTGTTTCTTTATGTATGTTGATGCTCAACATCAGATTAATCCTGACATTGATAAGCAAGGAAAGACATTATAACTAGGGATGTCCCGATCACCTTTTTTTGCTCCCGATCCGATTCCGATCATTTGATTTTGACAATTTGCCGATACCGATTTTTCCCGATCCGATCTTTATGCAATGCATTGAGAGAAAAAAAAGAAAAAAAGCATTCAAGTTGTCCNAATTACAAGCACACATAAATTTTGTCTCCTAACCATGAAAAAGTAAAGATTGTGATCGAATTGTGCGGAAAGAGGAGTGCATAAGAGGAAAGTAGTGAAAAGTAGCATTGTGTAAGATTGCCCGACATTAGTTATGAGTCTGTCACCAAGAGTTTCAACCCCAGGCGCTGGGGGCCCCCAGGCCCGTGAGACGGTCCCCCAGGGACTTTTCAAAAGTCTAAGTAAGTAAATTTAATAGTACTTATAAAAAAAGTAAAAAAAAAAAAAAATGGTTTTCCCGACAAGTATCAAGTTTGTTATTATAAAATAAAAAATTAGATTTTAATCAAGTTCAATGGAAGATAGATTGTTTAAGATATGTAAATTTTAGTTTGCGCGACAGTGGGCGAATTGGTACCTTTCTTACCATCAGTGCAGTCTCCTCGCGTGACGATCGAGTACTCTATATTGTGCCGACTAATGATGCTTCTACCTGTCTAAAAGTTGCCTGGCCAATGCCGATGTTTACTGTTATTTACTTTTGTTTTTTTTCATTTCTTTATGCGTACTCCTCATAGAGGTTATACCTAAATACTTCACCTTTCCCTTTGGCTTTACACGACTATTATACGGACGCCACAGAACGGTTACTCCGCTACTTCCGGACGGTTTAACTTCTCCGTCGGAGCTCTGGTTCGTAGGTCTAATGACATTTTTTCTGCGACCGAAGAAAACTTCTCCTTCCGCCTCCTGAGGCGGTCGTTGTTGTTGCCCTACCAATTACAATGCAAGACAAAGACGAATTTCTCGTCTGCTGCTCTAAATCTGTACAGACCGACTTCATAGTTAGTGTGACTGCCTTCTGACTCTCCCAGATTTAAGCGCCAAGTTGAACCTACCTCAGGTGAACTACACAGGCCGAGACGCGCCGATAGCGTTGACCGCGCTCCTCTCCCCTCGGCGTCTTCACTCTGGACTGACTCTAACTGAAACTCGTTGTACGTACCTTATTCAATGTTATACTTATCGTAAAGACATATAAAGAGCGAAGAATACAACGAGTCTACCAAGGAACTCGACTAGGTGCGACAGCGCAACAGCACATACACGCGTTGTGACTGTTTAATGGAGTTTTGTGTCGCGGCTGGCGGGGAGGAGCCAGCAGAGGATATATAACGGCACCGAACGGGGGATTCGCCCTTCTCTTCTTGCTCAGGAGAGCCAGATCACAGCTGTTTTCTGCCGGAACAATATTCTGTCTGTAACACTACCGCGCCTTTTTTAATTAAAGTATCCCATTTGAATCTTTTCAGAGACTCCATTTAGTCTCATTTTAAAGCTTCTCTCCTGGACGCGAGAATAAAGAACATATTTAACAATATATAATAAGTTATATTTTGTTTTTCTTGTTATGCTGCTGCAACACAAACATTTCCCAAATTTGGATCAATACAGTAATATCTTATCTTAATTAAGAAATATAACTACCGGTATTATAATTAGTGTAGCAGCTGACACCTATTTTCAATATGGATTAATCTACCATTTATTTCTTTAGTTCAATTTTGATCTATAAAAATGTCAAAATAGTGAAAATGTTCACGAGACTTATCGAAGTGCAAGGTTATATCTTTAGATGTTTCGTTTTAGCCTATGTACTGTATTTTATGTATGTATTTAACGCCTTCCAAATTCTCCCTTTAATTGTTTATAGCCTACTGTATGTTTATTTCATGGTTATTTCTGTGTTTTCTGGTGTGTAATATTTGTAATAAAGATTTCATGTGACACATAAAATGGATTTGTTGATGGGAATTAATGTCGGTAATGTGAATAAATGAACTCTAGGTTAACGGTACTCTTGCTATCACTACTCACCGACACTATAAACCTTATCCCTCATGCTAGCCCTGACAACACTGGTAAGCACACCTTCATCTAGGCTGCACTGTTTTACGTGTCCTGACTTGTAGTGGTTCTCTCCTCTATCTACACTCTTCTTGTCATCTTTGTAAAAATGATATCAGACTGGTAATTGACACAGCCATGACTTCTAGTTAAATTCAGTGTGGCTAAAATGAAAAGCTTTGTTAAAATATGCAAGCGCGCGAAAGTCAAAGTCAGCTTTATTGTCAAAAATTCTACTTGTTATACATCTCGAAATCTCGTTTCCCACAGTGTGACATGTATAAATAAAACAAAAAGGGCCTAGATAAACGTGGTATACATTAAACAAAACAAAAAGGGCCTAAATAACCGGGGTATACATTTTAACATTTTAATATATTTAAAGTGTTCAAAGTGCAGTTTCAGTGCAAGTCAGTTGAAACGATCTTAAGTTGGCGTGACGTTGAAGTCGTGCGACCCTGCTGCTGTACTGGCTTGTAGTTCGTTTATAGCATAACGTTAATATTTTTGCTTCTGCCGACTAGATTTATTATTCAAAAATTATAAAAGTAGGGTTGACATGTGGATATTATCCGGCTGAACAAAACGTGATCCATCTCTTAAATGTGTGTCAACCACAGATCTTATTTCGAGCTATTTTCCAAAATCCTATGGAGAATTTGCATTGGTTTTTGACGAAGGAACC
>NW_011349387.1:5309-16088 GCF_000735185.1 Notothenia coriiceps | reverse complement strand
GCGAGTCGGTGTAAAACATGAGACCTTGGTTAAGGATCCTCTTCTCGCGCGAGTACTAGGTCCCGTCGTCATATTTTGGGTGGAAACCCCTCGTTTTGACCTCACTAGCTGTGTGGACACAATAGTTTTCTGTGTGGGGGAACAACATCACTCGTAATCTCTATCCTTCTCATAATTACAAAAATAGTCTGCTAAATGTTCTACTATGTTTTAATCTTCTACTACTCTGTGGAAGCTTTATATGTAAATGCAATATTCTACTCTCGATTTTTTTCAAATAACCTCTCCCTCCAGTGGTGAGAGATATGGCTCAATGTAGCTGGTTTTCAAAATACCCTTGTGCTGAAGATGCATCACCTAGTGGTCTGGCCCTCTGAGCTTCCTCATTGTTGTGGTTGCTACCAGGCTGTCAGTGGCATTTGGTTCATGTTTGACAATGCTGTTCGTCTTTGACATCTCTGGGACCCCCTGCCTCCATCGACATCATGGGAACCTCCCCTGGGGTAACTGTATGGAGGGCCGTTGTTTGGTGCAATGTTCTGCGGACACTGTCTGGACCAATGTGTCAGCCGACCACATTTGTAGCAGCTTTCATGATTTTTTTTTTTTGTAAAAAATTAATAAAGTAGGTTAAAATTAGGGGTGCACCGAATGGGAAATTCTTGGCCGAAACCGATACCAAAAATAGGAAACAGTTGGCCGAATGCAGAAAGGCTGAAAATGATTAATAGAAATATATATAATGTATACATTTTTTACCAATGTTGTTCAGCTACCTGATTATGGAAAAAGACATGATTATGGCAAAACTTAACTTAACTTAAATAATAATCACTATTATGGATCCATAAAACATGTATTCAGCACTTTTGAATGCATACAGTACATTAATTCCAAGTCAAGTGCATTTTCTTTTCTCTGTAGGATAAATACAACAAAGTGCATTCAGAACAAAGCCAAGGTGCTTTAAAATTGCATAAACATCGCAGTAGGCCAGTAGGCCTACAACAAAATAGTGTAAATAAAGGCTAACAGCCAGGCCTTCAACAACAACAAATGCACCTATACATTTGGTAACCTAACGTGTTGTTGTGATGACGTAATCAAAACGCGGCGAAAAGCACGGCGCGCGGCCATGCTCGCGGCTGGCTCACAGCCAACATGTCTGCCGCTTGGAGATATTTCAAAATATCAGAGAGAGAGGCGCGGATTGCGATTTGTAAAACGTGTTCAGCTGACATTTCTTGAGGGGGTGTAACTGCAAAGACTTTCACCATTTCGGGATTACTCCACCACTTGAAGTCAAAACACCCGGACAAATATGCGGAGTATGAACAACGTAACCCTGTTCTCTGACATTCGGTGATATGCCGAAAGCCGAAAGGGCCTTTTTAACCATTTTCGGCCGATAATTTTCGGTGGCCGAATATTCGGTGCATCCCTAGTTAAAATATAAAAATTATGCAAATTTTAAAATCAGAAATGTTAAAAATAAAAATGGTACAGTGTATGGTTTTGACTTTTGAAATATGAAAATAGAAATCTGGTGAAAATCTAAATCTAGTGTGTACTGTGTATACTGAAGTGTATGGTTTTATGCAAATGTCATAACTTGTGTTAGCTTCAATACATTTGTGTTTGAATATTCTACAGTCTTGTTTGAAAGACTATTATGTAAAGTTTCTTATCTTATAATTAGAAACCACTTGCAATTCTATCTCGGCGATGAAGCATGTGTTCATTTATAACACTCAAAATTAAACTTCAGAATGTTATTGCTATCTTTCCCTAAGAGGTGTTTCCTCTATCTGTGTAATAATTCTGTACTACCAGCAGAGTGCGCTGTTGTCATTTCCAGCTCAATCCACTAGGGATAGCTGTTGCAAAACTGACCTCTATTTAACAAGAAGCTTATTTTCCTTCTTAAAAATGGGAAGAAAATTACACTATGGTTAAACAACACAGCACATAACCGCCAAAACACATTTGCAAACAGGAATATTTAAAAAAAACGCCAATACACACTTGCAAGCAGAAAAACTTCCAAAATCAGATTGGGTTTTTAGGAAATACAATGGTTCCTTCCCTGCAAATACCAAACTTCCAACGGTAAGATAACCTGACTATTTTCTAGTTCCAACTCTGCCAAGAAGTATGATTTGTCCTGCTCAAGATGGAGTGCCTAGCCTCATGTGAGTGGTACTGGGTGTATTAAAACAAACAGAGTACTTTCAATTAGCATTTCACGAAATGGCGACTGCCGTGTGGCTGATTGTCAACATGAGGGCAAGACAAGATGGCAACTGATTTTCCAACCTTTAACCTGAAGAACAAAGGGATTTGAAAACACACCTCGTGGCTCTCACAGGGGAGTTGAAATGATGGCGGGGTGATCTTTAGTCTAGAAAATACAACACAAAACAACACTGTAGTTTAAAATAACATTTCTATTTAGTTTACAATGATAAATGGGCCTCATACCCATTACGTCATAGGCCTCATACCCATTTACGTAATCTTTTGACTTTAAAAGCCAGTATGGTTATCCCTTCTGTTTAAACACGCTATAATGGGATCAAATGGGACGCTATCCAAACACAATCAGGAGAATATCGTCTATCTGATGCACGAATGTCGCATTTCCCCTCGTATTCCACACGCAATGTCTGGTTGAAAACAGAAAAGAATAACCACTGAAAGCTTCAAACTTTTCAGGCCTTTTCCTCGAAAAGGACTTTTTTAAGACAGCCTTCTCCTTTCGTTTACATAAACACTCACTCCAAGAATTTATTCGAGCTTGCTGTGTGTCGAACGGATACCAGCGGCTCCGGCCAATAGCCGGCTGTAGTCTCTCCCGTTCCAACTAAATCACGTCAGCTGGTCCCAATTGTTATACTTTGTTCGTTATTATCCTGAGAAGGTTCAAATGGGTACTTTAATTAAATAAGGCGCGGTAATGTTACAAGCAGAATATTGTTCAGGTTAGAAAAAACAGCTGTCTTCTCGGGCTCCCAAGAGCGAATGCAAGGGCCGAGAAAACACACATCCGTTGTTTAAATATCCTCCTATAGCTCCTCCTTGTATGCCGGTTGGCGTTGTAGGGGTCCTCCCTCCTCCGATCTTCAATGTTCGTTGTTGCGCATAACAGAGGATTCAGACATTGTACATTCAATATATAACTAAACACGCCTTTTCTCCTCCTTCTCTCTTTCATGACTTTTCATTTAATACTTTTTAAACGCTGTAATCAATACTCTAAAAAATACAGGAAATACATCACGGCAGTTTGGTTTCCGGTAATTCCGGATGTTGTCACATGCTACTCACGTCTGTAAACAAAAACGTATTCAAATAAACTGTACCTTCATTTTATATTCAGCATTAATAATATCTCAACGCCTATAGTTGTAGTGTTAAAATCAGTAGGTTTCGGTGTGCCTCATTCCATGTCATTTCACTTCGATATTCACCTCTATAGGGTAAGGAATATTAGCCACATGCTAAATGCTAACCGGAGATGAAGGATTTTCAGAATAAAAGCTTTACATCAGACATTGTGCGCAAGAACTTCTGATTTTTCAGTATAAAACAGCATTTAAACTGACGGTATGTTTAAGCTACTTTATGCCATCTAAACATTGATTTTAATTTCTAACATCGCTTTGGATAAAAGCGTCTAACAAGTGACATGTAATGTGATGTAATAAGCCAGTCCTTTATTAGTTTATAAGTGCTTTCTTAGTAACTCTATCGCTCGAAGTGGAGTCGAAAGAGATGAGTTTTCAGTCTACGCTGGAAGATGTGTAAGCTTTCTGCTGTCCTGATTTCAATGGGGAGCTCATTCCACCATTTTGGAGCCAGGAGAGCAAACCCACGTGTTTTTGTTGATGGGACACACATTTAAGAGACGGATCACGTTTTGTTCAGTCGGATAATCTCCACATGTCTACCCTACTTTTATAATTTTCTAATTGTAAATCCTAATCGCCAGAAGCAAAATGCTAACGTTATGCTATAAACAAACTACAGCAGGTTCGCTGCTTCATCGTCACGCCAACTAAAGATCCATATTCAAACATACAGATTCTAAATGGTACAAGTTGAAGTGTTTGTTTGAACAGTTTGCAGGAGCGCAGGACTTGCTTTCAATCAGAACACGGGGGGGAAAAAACTTAGAGGAGTGTTCACGTGTTCGGCGTAATGACGTACAACGGCCTCCACAGCTTCTGTAGTCCTATTCAGCCACTTGGTAACAACCATCGTTTTTCAGACACGTCAACTCTTCAGAAATCCCCAGTGGATTTAACGTCGTAGAACAAAACGTGATCCGTCTCTTCAATGTGTCTCAACCACAGACCTTATTTTAGCTATTTTCCAAAACCCTATGGAGAGATTACATTGCTTTTTGTCGAAGGAACCGGAAGTGGTAAAATGCCAACTCACTTCCGGGTTTTAGGATGCGTCACTGCACCACTCTATAGACAACCTTTTTAGAAATAATTAAGGATATTTTTTGAATTAATTCAGACCAAATAAAAATAGATATATGTATCATGTATACAAATTTAAGAGGCCACTATGGAAAAAAAACACTTTCTTCTCGTATAATTTATTCAGATATTGTACATTAATAGGAGTTAAAGACCTTAATGAGAACTTCTTATACATAAATGGTAACATCCCCTCTCTTTATTAAATTGAATGCCATTCACATAATGTGACAGGCTGTATTTCCTTGTCAATATATTTGACTTCTCTTTCTTGTTCTGGTCCTTTTAGCTAGATATAGCTAAATATAATGTCTCCAGTCTAATTATAAGGTGATTTGTTGTGCTTTTCTCAGAGTGCAACCAGGCCACTTAACACATCTTTAAAAAGTGATGCAGTATTAATGTATATCACATTCACAGGTTCATGTAAATGCTCGCTGCTGCTGCACACACACATGCTTGTTAACGTGTGTGTGTGTGTCTTCAAACAGAGCTGTGAGTGCTTAATGAATTTGCTCTGATTGGAAATTAATTAAAACAGCCTCAAACAGACAGCCGCCCACAGGGAGCCACCGGCAACACACTGACAGACACATTACTCTCTGTGAAGGAAGGGAGGGGGGGAGTTTACAACTATCTGGTGCACTCCCCACGACCCCTCGTCACGGATTATAGAAACCTTACCGTGTGTGTTTATTTGTAGAATCATTTAAAAAGCAGCAGTCTCGATCATGAAGGTAAACAAGAAGCTCTCTCCTGTAATGACTCCACAGAAATATGCAGGCTCTGATTTCACTAAACGACGCAGGGAGATGATTTGCATAAATGGATGATTATTCAGAACAATATTCTTAGTTAGCTTTTTGGAAAATGTGTTGCTATTTTGACTTTTTCCCTTGTATTACATCTGCTTAGTGTGCAAACATACATTTTAAAGCTTAAAATAAACTTGTAATGGAAAATATTGTACAATTAAAATACATTTTCTAGTCAAATCTTAATAAAAACACACTTCCCTTGTAAATGATACGTGTTTATTATTTTAATAGTCTTTATTCAGTCATAGAAATGTAACTTATTTGTGTAAATTGATTGATTTTCACACTTAAATTAACCAAATACGATAATTTACACGTCCTGCCATTACTCTATATGTTGATGTTGCATAAGCATCTAATCCCACTGATTTATTCAGAAATGATTATTTATCACATCGTTATTCAATAGCTCTATTGGTTTCCTTATTTCCTTCCTTTTTTAAACATTTGCTGGTTTGCCTTTACAAGCAGAAGTAACTAAACACCGGCGGTGATATGACTTAGTTTGTGAGAGACGAGAGAGCTGTTAATAATACAGTTTAATTAATCTCTGTAAATGCATAAATAATTACCCATAAGTATTTGATTTGTCTGTGAGACAGCTGGAAACTGTCAGTGAAGGATTCCCCGCCAGCCTCTCGGGGAATGTGTCAAACACAAAAGACAAAGAGGAATAAATCATTCTGCTAATTCATCGACAGACAACAGACACATCAATAATGACAAGTTATGGGAGTGAAAGGCTTCATCAAGAGCGACCACATGTCAGCCTCTGAGTGATTTCCTACCTCCACTCAAATCAAACATGTGTCCTGGCTTTCAGTGTGTCATTGTTTTTTTAGAATATAAGGACAAGAGCCTTGATGGCACGTTGAAGATTGAGAAGTGGATTATATTCAACTGACTTTAAAAATATGAATCAATGTTTTTATTTAGTTAGCGCTTCCATACAATAGGGGCCTTTTAAATCACGAAAAGATGCAGCAGAGGCAAACACACCCTGAATTTGTCTGCATTTCTTCAATATCAGTTATTGTAGTTTTCACTGTGTGACTTCCAGTTGACTTTTTTTGGTCCGAGAGCTAAAATATATCCAATTTGAACTATAAATAAGCAACTCACGTCAACCAAAATCTGTCTGTCGAGGTTTTTAAACACAGATGTAATTGATATAGTGGTTTATTGTAAGTGAGCTCACCCTTAACCTCCCCTTAGTTAACTAGCTTAGTTTCACTTAAAGGTGGGGTAGGTAAGTTTGAGAAACCGGCTCGAGATACACTTTTTGTTATATTCCATGGAATGCTCTTAACATCCCGATAGCAATGAATATCTGAAGTGCTTTGACAAAAAATAAATAAAGAAATGTCATCTGTGGAAGCCGTAGTACTGTAAAAAGCACGACCAATCATCTGAGCCGGCCCGGCTAAAGTAACTGGATGGCCTACCTGCTCCTGTAAGCCTTCCATCTGTGCACCAAAACTTATCTCGTGCCCTCCAATTGGTCATGTGTGCGTTTGTGTCGTTGTTGGAGGAGGGGCTCTGTAAGGAAGTTTGGCAGATTTTCTCGGCTGTGTATTTTCAAATTCTAGCGGCACTCCAAGCTGGTTTCTCAAAAATTACATTACCCCACCTTAATCCTGGATGCCTAAGGGGTAATGATTATGTTATTTTGACACCCACCCAAACAAAAGAGGACCAATAACCTAATATTGCTGTTTGATATAACTTTGGACTACATTAAAAAAGGGGAAACGTCCTTTTTAACCTAAGTACATTTTTCACTTCCATTCACTGAGCCTCCACTGATCTTTAATAACCTCCGTTATAGATCATGTGATATAATCAAAAGCATCAGACCTGCTACTAAAAAAGACTTTGACATGAGACTTTTGTTTCCAAGTTCGAGAATGAACCTTCAATTTCAAAAAGTACCCTTAAAAGTTCTTGAGATGTGTTTGGCAAATGATAAGATAATTTAAAACAAAAGGTGAAAATTAGACCTCAGCAGTGGAGGTGAACGTGCAGTGTGTGTCCGCTCCACATTTAATTTCAAACCTTTATTTAACCAGATGTTGCAAGTCGGTTCCACATGAAGACATCAAAACAACAGAAAAACAAAAAGGACATCATCCAACATAGATACAGGGATTTACAATGACCATACCTAACGACATGTACAGGTACCAACAGTATCAGATTGCATAGCATCTATCCGAGTTTTAAAAACATGCACTGGAACCAAATTGCTCAGTTTCCATTCTTTTTGCAGACTGTTCCAAGTTAGAGGAGCTGCACACATAAAAGCTTTCGTCCCTAAGTCAGTCCTGGCACTTGGCACATTTAACAAAACCACAGCATGAGATCTCAGGAAATAGCTACTTTCAATTCGCCGTGTGATCAGAGAGCAGATGTCAGATGGTAGTTTACATGGCTTTGTAGATGAACATGTACCAGTGACTGAGCCTCCGTACATGATGCTCTGTAGATTCTGCAGTAAATACAGTATACATTTTATTAAAAAGACCCCGACAGGAACCTCTGGCTCAGTTAACCGGTCCAGCTCCCTCAGGCAGACACTGATGTTAAAGACTAATTGACGAGCACTTTAAATAAGTCCTAATTAGAGCACGGCTGGTAATAATTGGGCAGGCGGTCTGAGCACTAATTAGCGTTTTTTTATTATTTAAAAGAAGCCCACTGTGAGTGTGTGTGTGTTACGGTGTGTGGATGAATGAGCTCTGCAGGGGGGCTGATGAAGCCCAGCAGACAGAGAGGGAGAGAGAAAAAGGGGGGAGATAAACCTCCTCGCTCTTTTGTGATGGTGTGTGGGTGGCCCTCTGCATGGGAGAAACAGGGTGGAGGGCAGGTGTGTGTGTGTGTGTGTGTGTGTGTGTGTGTGTGTGTGTGTGTGTGTGTGTGTGTGTGTGTGTGTGTGTGTGTGTGTGTGTGTGTGTGTGTGTGTGTGTGTGTGTGTGTGTGTGTGTGTGTGTGAGCTGAACTTACTCCTAACAAGACTAATTGATTCTGTAGCCTTTTCTTTATCCGTCCCCGTCTTCCCCCGTGTGTTTTCTCCTCCCCTCTCTGCCTCTAATTGTTTGTGCTGAGAGGCGTCTAGAAAACAGAAGTGATAGATTTCCCACCTGCTGCAGGACACATTAGTAACACACTCAAACGACGTGTCTGCCTCTCGCTCTCTCCATGCTGCCGTCCTCTCATTGTTCACCGACAGCCTTTCAGAGTCGACCCAGGTGTACTGACCCCCCCTCTGCGTCTACGCCAGGCTCAAAATACAACCAAGGTGTCACTCCTTTTAGCCAGTTATATTCCTATTTCATTAGAGTCACTTTTGTATATCATTGAAGACTGAAAGCATTGGTGATTCGCCATCTTTAAAACCAAAGGAACGCAGAAACTTAAATTACAAATGACACATATTTTAAATGTGTTATTGTTTTTGTGTACAGAGCAAGGTAATATATTCAATGTAAAGGGACCACAAGAGTTAACACTGGCAAGTACTAATTTTATAGCAATCCATCCAAAAGATGAGATATTTCAATATTTGCACAAGCCTAAAATAACCGAGACACATTTGTTTTTTATATTAGACTCACATTAAGACCCTCAGAGACATTTTCATGTTCAAATGTTGCGTTTCAGTTCTGCAGAAAATACACACTACATTTTTTAAATGAAGAGATGGATGTAGAAAACCTTGCGTACGCTTCTGCTCTGCAAATGTTTAATGCAAGTTGCTTAGATTTCTTCAACTGTGCCATGGTCACATGAGGAAGTATTGAGCAGAATTAGTTAAAATTAGATTTAAAAGAGCTCATTAAAGTATAACAGGTAGATGGACTGCATTTATATTGCATTTGTTCAGTCTTTGTTGCCATTAAAGCACCTCTCCTCTCATGTCTATTTCTGTGATCTGGCTTTAAATCACCATTGACTAATCTTATGTCTGTATATCAAATGTAGTTTCCGTACAACGGCGCATTATTTCCGTTAAGGTTAGTTTTTATTGGCAACTTTGTCAGTGGAAGTGTGTCTTAACGGCACAGTTTTAGATAAAAAGTCATCTGTGAATTGGAATAAACCTTTGACTATGATTATATTTTTTAACTTCCCAAGGTAGCGCTTCTTTTAAGGTTGAAACTCAGAGTAGCTCCCTACTGGCCACAGCAGGATTCATCACTCAGACAGACTGATAATTGAACATTACTTTAAATACTAATTAATGGCACAGCAGAGCCAATCTGAAATTGTCTGTCTGCTTTTGAACATGCCAGCTGTACAGTTTCTGCTCTGTAATTGCTGGTTAATTAATTAAATATCTAGTGGATTAGAGGAATTATGGGCGATTGTCCCTTAACAACCCTTAACGAGGTCTTGATTAGTGTCTCCAGCCATATCCTGTGGCTAAAATGATCCTTCAATTAGAGATGGAAAGCTCATGAAGAGAGAGCGGTACTGGATGAGGGGTCACATGATGGACAGCGGACGGGGACACGGACTTCAACCAAACAAGAGAAAAGAAAGTTCCGATTTTAATTTAGCTAGTTTTAATGTGTTAACCTCAACGGGGGATTTCTGATGAGCTACGAGAGCCCAGAAACTTTAAAAGCTCAGAAATGATTAAGTATTAAAGTCAAATGTTTTATCAGCGCTTGTTTGGAGATTTCACTAAGCTGTCAAAGCTTCCTCTGGCACTTCAGAACAAGATATGATTGGAATAGGAGTTAAATCAATGCATAGTACATTTGACCAAGTCTTATTTCTTTCTTTTTGTTCAGTGGGACTGAAGCAAGGAACAGAGTGTGTGTCCTTTTCAATTTGTCCTCTATTTCGGATAAGGATTTCTTTCTGTTACACCCCATATTTATATATTGTTGGCATTAAATGGCAAAACACCAGAGACTAGAAACTTGTCATTTCTGACAATTTCTTGCCAAATTGTGAAAAACTATTTTCTTGTTTTGTCATGAAGTGTCCAATACTTCACTACACATGTGTTTGCTATCCTTGTGCTCCCACGGTATTTTAGTGCATTTCCCTACGTATAAAACTAGTGTACATATGTGTGTGTGATATTTCATGATTCTGACACAGTGAGTGGAAGATTTCCCTGGCCTCTGCAGCCTTGTCAGACAGATAAAAGTTGTAGATCTCCCATCATGCACACGCACACGCACACACACACACACACACACACACACACACACACACACACACACACACACACACACACACACACACACACACACACACACACACACACACACTCTCTCACACACACTGGGTTTATGGAGATAGGGAGGTGGCTGACATTTGCTGTGCCTCGGTGAGGACATGGCCTTTTCTGCTCATTTCTCCCGGCCAATCACCCAGACTGAAAGGGGAAAAGAAGATAAGGCCTTTTGTTTGGCCTGACAATGTCCTACTGATACTGCCATGGGAGACCATTCACT
>NW_011349387.1:0-4553 GCF_000735185.1 Notothenia coriiceps | reverse complement strand
GGGAAGGGGGGGATGCACTCGTTTCAGATGATATCACTCCCAGAAAAAGGGGGCAGCAGCCAAATGCAGCGGGACTGATCATTTTGTCAAATTGCCTGCAGCACTTTGAGGTCTCGCCGCCAGATGCCGAACATCTTAAAGAAGATCCCGGTATTATAATATATGAAGCCATCTTCATAATGCATCAAAAGTGAATGGCTGGAATGCCACTTAAGGTAGTGGTGGTGTAATTGGTACTCAAAAAAAATCTTAATAGTATCATATATCTTGAGCTGGGCTTTTTAAAAGGATCTATTGTGAGATATTGCCTTGATCTCTCTCTCACACACACACACACACACACACACACACACACACACACACACACACACACACACACACACACACACACACGCACACTCGTAGGGGATAATGCATTCAAGCCATCACTTCATCTCAGGATTCCCAGGTGCATTGGGACGCCACATGCTGTAATGATCGTCTGTAAATGGCTGGGTTGGACCGCTAACTTGTGTAAAGCAGGCTGAGACTAATGTACTGTCTTGTAAGAGGGGGAAATGACTCGTCTATTACAGGTAGACCCTCCGAAAAGGAAGGTGGAATAAGAGGAGGAGACGGGATGAGGGGTGAGGAAGATGAAAGGAAAACTGGGAAGGTTCAGAAAAGTTTATTTTGTGAGCGACAAAATTTAAAATATTTAATGAAAGCGTTTTAATGTTCTTGAAATAATGATGAATGCACCAAATGTTGCGTAATACTTGTGTGTTTTCCTTTTATCATCCTATCTATCCTCAGGTTGCTTTTAAAGCCTTTGTTATTTTCCCCGTAACTTTGTCAATGACTGCTCCAAACTGTCAGCAAGAAATACTCAAATATTTAGTCAACTTATCCAGATATTGCCTTTTTATCTGTTTGAATCCAATACTCAACCAAAGAGGTTAAAGGTTAGGGCATGTAGGAGAAAATATAAAAGTATAATAGGACAAAAGGTATAATTTATATTTGTTTAATCATTTATTTACTGGGTTTTCTGGATCACAATGGCTTTGACTTTTTGTGTAGCTGCGTGAGATTTAATGTGCTCTTCCTCATAAGGACTCCATTGATTTGAAATGGGTTGAAAAGTGATATTTCCCACAAAGGCCTCATAAGTGTTAATTAAACAGTAGCAAAGCAGCCATTCATGCTGTTTTCCTCCATTCGAATGTCAAACTAAACAAGCTCCATAAATCTCCTTTTATAATCTGGATTTTGTTTGCTGACAAAATGCATCCTTATTAATGCCATCACCGTGTTTTGTCACGCTTGTTTAAGAAAATTAATTGAAAATGTCTGCAGAGCCGTATGTAATGCACGCTAATTTCCTCCAGCTACTGGTGAAGCGTAAATTGGCAAACACTCGTATAATGTGCTACGTGAATAGACAGTTTAGATCGCTGTTTGTTAACAATATTTGTTTGCTTAGTTATTGTATTCACGCAGACAAATATGAGGCATGTCTTTTTATGCCGCTTCAATTCTTCTTAGTTGTTTGCTATTATGATAACAAGGATCCATTTGATGTCAGCAGGCTTTTTATCTTCAAATGAGCCATTTAAATGTCATTACTGTAGGGGTGTGTGTGTGTGTGTGTGTGTGTGTGTGTGTGTGTGTGTGTGTGTGTGTGTGTGTGTGTGTATCTCTGAAAAACCATCTATACTCTTTGTATTACATGCGCAATAACGAACGTCTAAATGTTATTGAAAAGTGAGATTAGCAACAATACTGTACATCGCACTGACAGACACCTGTTGAATTATTCATATTGATTACAGACCTTCTTAACTCACAGATATTACAAAATATATCCATTTATTATTATACTGCAAAGTAGATCAGTGGTTTATAAACCTTACTGGGGAGAAGCACAGATAAAGCATATACTAACTGCTCAACCTACTTTAGACCTGTAAGATATAATGAACACTTGGAAAGGTTACTTACGTCGCTTGGATCTTTAAGCTGAGAGCAACAGGTCATAGTTAAAGCAGGAAGTCGGAAAACTGAAATGTTTGTTTTGTCTTTTTTTAGTAACTTTGCCTTGTTCACAAAGTCAAGCAATTCAATTGGTGAGTGCTAAGTTGTCATGTCCGATACCTATGAGGGCCACAACTGTGAAAATAAATGGTGTTATAACTTTGAGAGAGAGTAAGAGTCCAACATGGGTAACACATATATACAGTAGTTTAATCGATTTGTGTACAAACAGAAGAATATGTACTCTCTATTGAGCTCATTACTCACAGTCTATGCTAGAGTGTTAGCATGTAGCACGGAGCTAGCAGTGATCTGTTTCTGATACATGTTATTCCCTTTAGACAATCTATCAGCGGGATGAACAGGGATATGAGAGAGAGAGAGGGAGGGGGAGAGGGTGATGCATGGAGCTGCTGTGATAACGTCTCTCTCTCTCTCTCTCTCTCTCTCTCTCTCTCTCTCTCTCTCTCTCTCTGTAAAAAGAGAGGGATAAAGGGTCTTTTCTCCCTTCCACATGCCAGGCAGCTCCCAGCGGCCTCTTTGTTGATACAGCCGCCACAATGGGAACTAAAGGCCTCCCATTATGAGCCTGACCGGGGCCCAGGCTGCAGTGCAGGCCCGCCAGCAATGGCCAAAGCCCCCTTGAATATTAGCCTGGATATATAAGACTAACCCCCCACCCCTGTTGCATTGTTCAGCCTTATTCTGCTCCCACAATGGGACATCGCACTTTGGAAGTCATTCTCAAAAAGGGGAAGCCAATCAAAAATAATGGCACTTATTGTTTCTACTTTGCCGCACATTGCTGAGCAGCGTGCCCCTCCCTCGTCTGTGTCGCCCTAAACCCCGGGCTTCATTCACCGCTGTTATACGGGACAAATTAAATAAAACGGTAGTATGGGTCGGAGGGGAGCGGAGAGCCACGCTGGCCGTTGGGCGGTGGTGTTAAAGGGAGTCAGGGTGGGGGTAAAAGACAGGTGGAGGAGACATGGCTGCTGATGGACGGACAGTTGTTTAGCTCCTATTGCAGAAAGTCATCAGGATAAGTTTCAGTTTGTGTTGCTGATGGACACGTTGGGTTCGGCAGGAACTAAAAATGCAGCGGCTCGGACAGTAGGAACGTCATCTGGAGATTGTTGGGTTGGTTTCCATTTCTGTGTCCTTGCAACAAGAGGAAAAGATTAGTCAGATATGACAGAGCTCTCCTCAGCCGGGATGGATTTCTTTAAGGATATATCTGCTGCTTTCGATAGATGGATGCCTGGTTAAAGGAGGTATGTTGCTACTTATCACAGAGGGGAGGGCCCTTTGAGGCACAAAGGTGTGTGTTACACAGGTGGTTCTGCTTCATTGGCTAATGATCAGCTGTGTTAACGTTTAGGTGTTCAGGTGAGGAATTAACCAAAAGCTGGCAATATGTAATCTCTTCTGACCGTTATAGTAATGTGACCGTGCTTCCAGGTTATTGGATGCAAATATAATAACACAATGCACAAAGGGCTAGGGCACATCTTGAATCTGCAGCTACAGTGGGACGTTCCTGTTCGCTGGAGGTGATGTGACATTTAGTGACTCTTTTATTACATGTTGCCTTCAGGAAGCCTTCATTGTCATTGTGCGAGGTAACAAGAGTTGTTTAAATATTAGAACCTGATAGTGCCTTTCCCAAGTTGACTATATCTTTTAAAGTTGATGCTAACACATATATCAAGTATTAATCCTGCAGTAGAGAGAACAAAGACAGTAGCTTTAGATGAATGAGAGATGTGAGTAGGAGAAGAGAGATGTGGGGTGAATAGAGGAAGGTAAGGAGTGGAGAGAAAGGAGGAAGAAAAGGTTGTTTAGGGGGGCGGAAAGGGCAGGTGGAGGGGAGCTGCTCTTTGGGGTCTTTGAAAGCAGCAGGTCCTGTCTGGGAGCTCGACCCCATTTAGGGCGAGCGAGAGACACAGAGGGGAAGTGTGAAGGGGGAGAGAGAGAGGGAGACTCCTCAGCCTGCACTTAAAGGCCCTCCCTCCCCAGGAAGTCCTCATTCTTCCCAGAGCCCGACACCCCCCACCAACAGCAGAGAAAATCTAGGAAAAAGCCCTCATTTAACATGAGTGGAGAGAGAGGGGGGGTCCTGATATCTGAACCTCCCCTCAGCGGGGGGAGAGAGAAATGTCAGCAAGAAGGAAAGGTTTAATGTCTTTTATCATTGGGCTTGGATATTGATTGTAGTGTAAACAACCTGTTTGACCTTTCTGCATTTTGAGGAACATACGCTTTGTCACTGATCAACACTAAAGGGTTTACTACTCTGTACTTTTACTAAATTAAGGTTTTAGAAAGTATTTTTGTTTTTCCTCAGCCTCGGCTCACATAAGTTTCGGTCGCTACAAAAACATTTTTAGAGGGGGAGATCAAATCAGCCATGATGGAGGGGGTTGTGTGGGATTAGCTCTACACACACGCACACACACACACACACACACACACACACACACACACACACACACACACACA
Source organism: Notothenia coriiceps (assembly GCF_000735185.1). Classification (NCBI taxonomy): domain Eukaryota; kingdom Metazoa; phylum Chordata; class Actinopteri; order Perciformes; family Nototheniidae; genus Notothenia; species Notothenia coriiceps. Next base: position 35 of record NW_011349387.1, on the reverse strand, counting down.
CACACACACACACACACACACACACACACACACAT
>NW_011349386.1:0-8167 GCF_000735185.1 Notothenia coriiceps | reverse complement strand
CTGATACTCTCTTTCAACTAAATCTCAACGTTTTATCCCACAAGTTGATGACAGTAGTCTAGTTTGAACCCATTCACAAGCTAAACAACTGTTATATCGAAACACTAGAAAGTTAGTATGAGATAACGTTCTTCCCTCTTATGAACTAGCGACGTTAGCTCATTTGGCTAGCTAGGTAGCTACAGCTAACATGATCTGCTAGCCACAATTTAGATTTCAGCCATCCAAGTGATACTTGCTGGCTATAAATGCGAAGACTAGCTGCCCTTGTGTACTAAGCTCTTACTGTAATTGATGTTTGACAGATTGCGTGGTAAATGTGCCCTAATTATAACTGCAAATCAAATATTCTTTTGCGAGGACGTAGAGTAAAAACTCAGAAAGCTTTTAAAGTATGTCTCTGGCTTTTATAAAAGTAAAGAGATTTCTGGTAGCGTGGATTTGTCATTCGTTCCGTTGTGTGAGCGTCTCCTGTGTCAGCGGCGGTGGCATTGAAACCTCACACTCTCTGCTCTGTCTCCAAGATCAAGTACTCCAACTCAAAGCCACAACTTATTGAGATGGAGGATCCTTTTAACCCCAGCTCCTAACCAATGACAATTCCCGTCCCAAATCAAAAGCAGGACAGGGCTCAGCGAACCCTCTTCACTGCCTCTTCAGCTCTTCAGACAGATGGATTAGATCATCCAGATGTGGTAAGAGAAACTACTGAAGATGCAGAACTGCACCCAAGGACACACTGTCTCTGCTGTTTTCAGTCTAGAGTTATCACCATTTTGGATTATTTGGGGGTCTTCTTTAGGTCTGCAAGTCTGTGAACATCGCCTAATTTGCTTTAAAGTGATATTGGCAGAGTTGGCACATGCCCCTTTTCTTTCCAGTCATATTCTTGTGTTCTGAATCACAGATTATTCAACTAAAGCCTCCAACAGTTTCATGAGCTCATCAGCAGCAGTCTCAGTTGAAAGATCTCTGCAGACAAGCCTGGCATCGGTGCAAAAACTTATTTGCGGTTTTTACTATTATCAAAACAGCATCTGTTGTGGTTTCAGAAATAGCTGTTAAGTCACCGCCCTGCACCATCAAACGCAGTGATGTCATTCTGAGAGAAACTAGGCATCAGCTACTGGTTTCTTCTTCCAACGAGGGATTAGGAGCAGAGGTTCCCCATCGGATTTTGGCTTAAGACGCCAATTTCTGATCTCACTCCACTTTCTTTGCACACTTGAAATGAAAGGAAACCCCACGAGAAACTCAACAATGGGTTCCACCTCCAGGGGTTGAGAAACTATGTCCTAATAGTAAAATACACGTTCACCAATTCTGGAATAGGGCAAAAGGATGTGGAATAAATCTACTAGCTATCAAGTAGTATCTGAAGAACTTTGAGAAAATGATTAAATTGTATGTATTTTTGATAACGGATGGCTAGAAGTTGTGTTTAGTTGTAACTAATGTTAAGTTCAGAGATATCTGTACTTCATGATTTTCTGTTGAATCAGTTCTAATGAAACCCGAAGAAGCCGCTCAATTGTACATAAATACGTCATCATTATATACATATTGTATATACAGTACCAAAAAAGTACGAGGTTCTATCCAAAACGTTTTCGGATGCAAGACCATAAAAATTCAAGTCGAAGCGAGCAAACTATAAACTGTAGTTGAAGGTCACTTTTTAAAACATTTTTCATAAAAACCCTTTTGGTAAATGAAACCCTTAACCCTCCTGTTGTGTTCGATTCACTACTTTCATCAATCATAGCTGTTTTGTTTTACGTTCGATTGCATTAAGGCTTCATGATATCCTTCACAGTAGACATTAGAACATATACAATTGCTGATCACCACTTTCATTGAACTGTGGATGATTTAGTCAACTTTGTAACACCCATGGTGTTCCCGGCCATAAAGAAAAGGAATTAGTAACCATCCGGATCAGATAACACACACACACACACACACACACACACACACACACACACACACACACACACACACACACACACACACACACACACACACACACACACACACACACACACACACACACGCACGCGCACACGCACGCACACACGCACGCACACACACACACACACACACACACACACACACAGTAGTCTTAACATGGCTGTTCTCTCGCTGTGCTGGTGGCAGGAAGCTTGTGAAGTGACACCCAGCAGGGCATCTTGAAATACCCCAAACCACCAGAAGCTGACGACTGGAGACTTTCCCACAGGAAGACTGTCTCTGCTGACTGGTTTGAAAGGGTGTTAAATTAAATGTGGTGATGATTAATGGTTTTTGTGTTAATGTAATAGCAGTTAAAACAGGACCGGTCAAATTTGACCACGAACACCAAAGTAAGGGGGTGGGGGGGAAACGAAGACAATAGGAGGGTTAAGAAACTCTATAAGAATTCATTTGTACAAGTTGAGTCCAATGCTTCTTGCCTGTCAGACATTTTTTCCTTGACATCTTATCTGTTACTCTATAAATGTGAAGAATGGTGATGCTCTAGAGCTCTTGCTTGGCAAATATTCCAAACCATAGGTTCAGCCTCACCTCTGAGCTCAGTAGCGGCGGTGCAGTTCGACGAGGCCTTCCAGCGGTCCTGGTGCTTTTTAAACTCCTGCACCCGGCACATGTAGAGTCCTCGATCCCCCTCGGACACATTCAGGATCACCAGGTCAAAGATCTTCCCCTGCTTCACCACCGTCAGCTTCAGTTTGGGCCACGTGAAGCTCTTCGTGTAGTTCCCGTAGAAGCGAGCCTTCCTCATGTTGACGCGGGCGATGAGGAGTTCGTCTTCCGGTCGGTCCGTGCCCGCGGGCAGGAACGTCCATTTCACCACCGGCAGAGCGGCGTTTCGTCTCCGCTGGGACACAACACAGGAGAGCGTGATGTTTTGACCCTCCTGGGCCACCGTGAAGGGGTAAGGGGTGATGGTGACGTTAATGGCCGAACACCAATCTGGAGAAGACGTACACAAGTTATTTAAAGGTCACCTATTATGCAAAATCCACTTCCTCATGTCTCTTCTACGTTAACATGTGTCCCCTCTTCTTCATGTCTCTTCTACATCAACATGTGTCCCCTCTTCTCGTCTCTTCTACATCAACATGTGTCCCCTCTTCTCCATGTCTCTTCTACATCAACATGTGTCCCTTCTTCATGTCTCTTCTACATCAACATGTGTCCCCTCTTCTTCATGTCTCTTCTACATCAACATGTGTCCCCTCTTCTTCATGTCTCTTCTACATCAACATGTGTCCCCTCTTCTTCATCAACATGTGTCCCCTCTTCTTCATGTCTCTTCTACATCAACATGTGTCCCCTCTTCTTCATGTCTCTTCTACATCAACATGTGTCCCCTCTGTGTAAAGAGACTCTGAAATTTTCAGGAACAAAGATTCTCTCTCTTTGTCCTGATCCATTTCTATAAAAACCTGTCTGAAAATGAGCTGATCAGATTTTGGTCACTTTGTGATGTCATAACGATTTAATGGCTTGTGTAACCATTAGCCAATCAGCAACCAAGGTACTTCCTGTCTTTCCACTCCACAAATAGCTGGTTTCCTATAGTTTAGTGTTTCATTGTGTGCAGGGATGGTTTTAAAAATGACCTGAAGAAAATACTCTGAGTCATTTTCAAAGATAATTGAAGTATGCTCGAACATGCCTAAAGACACCTAACACATACTGACGCCAGGTTTCAAAGATAATCGTGTAGTAAAAGCCTGATATTGTGACAGGCCTCACCTCAGTTTTTGTCCCGGTCAATAATGATCTGTTCATTCATGCTACGATTACACTTTGTATCCAACATGGAGGGTTCTGAGAGAAATACATCAACGCTTGTTCGACCAATCATGGGGTTAAGTTCAGGATTCCCAACATATTAATGCAACTGACAAATTAGTTGATAGATATTTAAAGCTTGAGCTGAGTTCCAGACAAAGTACTGACCAATTAACAGTTCCCAAAATAAAAATCGTACTATGAGGATTTGCATTAAAGTTGGTATTACAAACCTAAGGCCTGCTTGAAAGAAAATGAGGTAAAATAACCAGCCTAAAAAATACAGTTAAAGGTTGTTCTACGAATAAAAGTAATCTCTGATATCCATACAGTCCACATCTGTAACGGGGCCATTGTTGCTCAACAGTATTCTCCCGTCTCGCTGACAGCCGTATTGTTTTTGGCCGGTGACGACAGACGTTGGATGAATTTTGAGGAACAAACTTTACTGCTGCATGTGTTGCAATATATCTCACATCTGTTCTTCCAACGTTTCACAATGTACACTTCACACATAGGCATTTCACTGGGACACACATTTTACTGTTTTACAGCTCAGTATGCAATTAAAACATTTGTTACAGTTTTGTCTTTCATTAAGAGCGACAGAGCAAAACAATGAAAGGATAATTCAGTGGCAGAAAAGTGTTGTTTGCTGACTTTGACCTCTTAAACTGCTCAATTAAATAATCTCTTTTGACAGAAGCTCACTCAAATTGCCATAAATTAATATAGAAGTGCTCTGATTTACTTTGAACACCACCAATTTTCACTTTGGAATTGACTCATCTTTTCAAACACAAGCAGCTTTTTTAAAGAAACTTGCCAACACCCTGAAACTTATGTTAGCAGAAACTAGTAAAGTATGTAAAGAAATGTCAGGGAGGCTGTGGCTCAGTGGATCGTGTGCTGGACTTCAAATCAGGGAAGTTCGAGTCCCACTGCAGTCAGCATGTCGTTGTGTCTCTGAGACACTTCACCTCAAATTGCTCCTGTGGGGATTGTCCACAGTACTGAATGTCTATCGGTCGCTTTGGATAAAAGAGTCTAACAAGTGACATGTAATGTAATATCAGTTGACAATCCTATTTTATAAAACGACTTTTCTCCATCTCATCAACATTTTCACATTTTCAGCACATTTTCTCAGAAGAAAATTGGAAAAAATGTTGTCTCTCACCACCACATCCACTTCAAACAGAATAAACTTTTCTTACCTCCAAGCAGGGCTCGAGTGAGGAGAGCGAAGACCACAGAGGAGATCTTCATTTTCCACGGCTGCAGCCTCCATACAGTCCCAGCTAAATGCCTCTGAAGGAAAGAAGCCCCAGGTTTCCTCCTCCTCCTCTTCTTCTACACTTTTTTTCTTCCCCCAGCTGAGGAGTGTAATATGAAACATTGGGCGCACTGTTTCTACTCAGAACCTCCCTCTGCCCCTCCCCCCACTCATGTCACACACAACACATTTGGGCACGCACGCGCACGCGCACACGCACACACACACACATGCATGCATAGAAACAGACAGGTGAGCATGTGCATGGACACATGGACACACACACACGAACACACACACGACACACACACACACACACACACACACACACACACACACACACACACACACACACACACACACACACACACACACACACACATCTGCTTTTGGCGAGTGAGTGGGAAATGCAATTTCCTGTGCAGGATGGGGGGGGTGGGTGGTGTTGTTGAGATTGACGCCGAGAAAATCACACTTCCAGCTGTGGAGGACAGCGGGAGCAGAGCAACACCAGGAACACACACACACACACACACACACACACACACACACACACACACACACACACACACACACACACACTCACATTATAATATTGATTTATTAGCGTTTATATACCAAAAAGGTACAAGTAGTATGTATAATAAAAAGACATATAATAATAAACTGTGGAGTCAAATTACAAATATTAAGACCCTTAAAGAACAGATGTCCATATATTAACCCAGCCATTTGAATCCATTGGCATTATAGAACAATATTTATATCAGGCTTTCAATCTAGAGAAAATGTGTAGTTTTAAGGATTTTTCACCAAATTGAGCCATTTTTCTCACGTTTGCCCTGTTGGACAAATACATGCTATATTACCAGCTATGTGTATTAAAAAAAAAAAAAGCCTCAAATCAATACTCATATCCCAGACTTTGAGAAGAAAAAAAGACCTTAAGCATTTAGTTTACATAAAATAATTCAGCTTTTGTTGGGTTTTTAAAAACAGTTGCATTATGTAAACAAACGTGCATTTAAAGGGTTTAAGACCATTCAGAAAGTCAATACACATTTGCAAGTTATGATCAGGATGAGTCACAGAAAAAGATACACTCAGTGGAACCGGGAAATAATATTAATATATAAGATTGTATGGCAGTTGTTTGACACAGGTAGACTTTCGTTCCACCTCTACAGACATCAGAGAGACTTCTTTTGGGTTTGTTAAGAGTTAAAGTTGCTGAATGATATTGAAGTGTTAAAGCCCATAATAGATAACTCATGTCTCTACAGTGTCTCCATGTATCTGTCCCTCTCCTGTAACAGGACCCCACAGTGAATCTTTGTCAGCTCGGGGTTTTTGGGACACTCTTCTGGCTTTTATTAAACCTCAGAGTGCGGCGCTGCGAGGATCTGGGACACTTTTGATGAACAGATAATAAAGTAGACGGTCTGCGGGGCCTCAGAAGTGCTTTTAGTCTGGCGACAGTTTGATGAACATGGATGTTCCCCGGACAAAGAAGTCCACTTAACCAAACCTCTTTACCTTCAGCATGCGGGGCAACGTGTTGTATTGGATTCACTGAATTGGGACTCTGAATCTTCTTGCTTGTGCATTATTTTTGCTTATTATCAGTTCTGTAAACAGATATTTTCTGATTCTTGTACGTCAGACTAAAAGACAATAGACTTTTTTCACAACCCTAATCCCTAACATTCCTAATTTTTGACCTGAAAGAGCCGGTCTTGTACATTTGCATAAACCTAAGAAACCTAAGGAAAACTGCAAATCCGTAATTGTGAGTCAACCTCACCTAAGGGTTAGGGTTAGGGTTTTCAGAACAACTAAACTGTCTCTATGCAGGTGTAGAAAATGTGCTTACTTCTTATGATAAAGAATGTATTTAGAACCAAAATGTAGAACAAAAAACAAGAGGTTGTATATTAAGTTACTTGTTAGACGCTCTTATCCAAAGCGATTTACATACTCAATACTGTGGGCAATCCCCACACGAGCAATTTGGGGTGAACGACATGCTGACTGCAGTGGGGTTTGAACCTGTGCTCCCCTGATCCAAACACCAACGCACTAATCCACTGCGCCACACACCTCCCTGTTGTCACTACTGCAAGCGGTGCATGAGATTCTAAACCCAGTCTTAGACAATTTTTCCTTAACATACAAATCCAAATAAGTGAATTAAGTAAATTAGTCATGAGTTGTAGCGTTAAAAAAAAAAGGGGGGGGGGCGGGGGGATATTACATTTTGATTATTTTGAAGGAAATAGGGTTCATTGCATTCTTAATTATTCTGGTTTTGATCCAAACATGTATTGAAATCTTCAACGTGGGTTGTGCGAGCAACACTTTGTTGGCACGACATCTCAATATTTAATCCAGAATGGTATTTTTACAGATATGTTCCGAGCAAAAGGAAGCTCAAATGATAGAAAATGCAGAGTTGGATGATAAATATATATGATTCAATATGACACGTAGTAAAAGTGCTGCAAACGAATAAAGAGCTTAGGATAAGAGTAGAAATATGTTGATGGAGGAGAGCATTGCTCTATGAAGGGAAACTGTTAGAGAATGTCCATAAACAGGTGCGAATAAATACCCTTTTAGTTTAGCCTCTGGAATAAATACAAGCCATTTATTAACACAGATTAGATTGAGAACTGGACTTGTTTGTCTCCAGAAGGTAAGTATTGCCCCCTTGTGGGAAATTCATGAAATACTTATTAATCCACAGGTTTTCTGCTGAGTTGTGTTTCATCATCTGTGTGCAGATTCATGTGATTTTTTAAATGTATTTATTCTTATTTTTTTAATTCAACAAATCCAAGATTAACATGTACAGTCAAGGCACAAGGAAACACAGATGGCAGCCCTCCCATGAGTTGGGAACAACAAGTGTTTTTGGAAGTTATTTTCTAAGTAAGAGTGATGAAAAAAACACAAATACACCAACCATACTCACTATTTACATAGATTGTTAAGCAACACAACTTTTGAATATTCACACATATTCTATTGAGGTTTAATTACAATTGTGTGTGTGTGTGTGTGTGTGTGTGAACATGAGGCAGCATGGTT
>NW_011349385.1:0-22836 GCF_000735185.1 Notothenia coriiceps | reverse complement strand
CTGTGTGCACACTGCACAGCGCTGCAGCATGTCTGTGAGCGAGAGAGAGATGCAGCGTGTGAGGCCCCGCCCCCGCACGCAGATGAGAGAGAGATCTCTTTTAAAATATATTGAAAGTTAGAAACGGAGATGGTTAGATAACGTTTATGTAGCATTTCTTTATTGTCGAAATGATGACATTTATAACGGGATCAAATCAAAGTGAATGGCCTGCTGCTGCTGAATGCATGGGGCAAGTGACTGGAAAAGTTTAAAAGTGATTACATCATTTCAGATAATAAATAATAATGATAATTCATTCTATTTAGGGGCGCCTTTCGAAGCACCCAAGGACACCTTACAATTCATAACATATTCTAAGGAAAGGTTTTAAGACAGTACAAAGAAGGCAGTCAGGGTGATGTTTTTTATGTGGGGTGCAGATGAGAGAGCTGTCCAGAATGACACCAAGGACTTAAAAACGTGGATTACCTTAAACTTTTTGATGTTAAAAACAGCCAAAACTGAAGTTATTGTACTTGGCCCAAAGAATCTACGAAACAAATTATCTAAAGATATACTAACTATGGTTTTACATGTCACTTTATATGATGAACATTTATGACATCAATGTCTATGGTGCTATTTTACGCAACATTCCATGCTGGCTAAATACTGTCTATGCCTGCTAGCTGTCCATTCAAACAAAGTACACTGCATATAAACTCCCCAAACAGGCGAAAACCTACCAGTTTCACCCACTGCCTCTGCCACCTCCCTCCATGCCTGGCTCCTCCGGTTTGTATCCCGGTAGGTGAACAGGGACTGATCATAAAGCACCGGGTGATTCCCTACCGCTACGATTATTTTCTCCTCCATTTTTTGGCATGAGGAAATTACCTGCGGTCTGGCTCTCCCAGCATACACGCGGTTTGATTGGCTAGCGCTTCTACTGGCAGATTTGCATAAGCAGGATTTGATTGGCTGACGCCTCCGTCGAAGCGTCAAAAGTAGAACATTGCTCTACTTTTGCAGCGAACACCACGAGAGAAGCTACACTTTGCTCCCACAATGCAGTTCAGCGAAATGTGAAGTCACCCCATTCAAAGTGAATGGACAGAAGCGTTGAAGAGTCAACGCACACCGCCGTGTGTAGGGGCCGTTACGGCCCCTACACACAGCAGCGTGCGTTGAAAGCTTCACCATTCACTTTGAATGGGGTGACGTCACTTTTCGCCGAACTGCATTATGGGAAGCGACGCGGAGCTTTGCTGGCGTGGCTCGCAGCAATGTTCAACTTTTGAAGCCTCTGCAGAAGCGTCAGCCAATCGAATCATATGCCAGTACAAGCTCTAGCCAATCAAACCGCTGCTTGTGTGTCAGGGGCGGGAGATTCATGTGATTGGTTGTTGGTCGAGTTTCAGACACGCCCGCCGGCAAGCTTCAACGCACGCCGCTGTGTGGACGGGCCGTCACAGAGCTGACCTTTGAGGAAACACAGAAACAAAATAGACGATGCTTTCATTGCCATCTGTTTTATCTGAGTATTTGCTGCTCCAGAAAACTTGGAAACAGGTTTACAAACTTTTATGAGAGTCAATGGTGGTCAATGTAAAGATATTTTCCAGTCTGACAGTCATTAACTTGGGAAGCTTTGTTTCCCCTTTAATGCATTTTATTTACAATCTAAAGCCAGAGGGAGTAAACCGTGCAGTACAGAGGAAGGCTTTATTTTATACCTACTTGATATATAGTTGTGCTCGTGGAGACTCTGAATTATTCAAGTAGACGATATAACAAATGTTTTTTTGTTTCCATCTTTGGCCCGGAGTTTTGACGCTGAAGTGTAAGACAGCGATACAGAGAAGTGGAGAGATGGATGATGAGAGGATAGAGTCTAACAGAGAGGAGGTTGATGTCTATGTCCTGCCTCACTAAGCCTCTCCTAATCCCACCAGGATTACGGCTGTTTAGAGATATTTCAGACACAAAAAGCCATGTCAGAATTCAGCCATTACCTTTGACTGATGTCATTCAGTTGTGTTGGGCAGGCATTGTTCTGATCCAGCAGTCAAACAATGGTCTATCTTTTACTGTGTGTAGTACAGTATGTGTGTAAATCTGTTTATATGCACGCTTGTATTTTTATCCCGCTGGATGTATTTTGAACTTGTTATGTGTGTGTGGTCCCCAGTGTTTGAAACTGGATCACGTAATTAGACTCCCTGCTTAATATGTTCATTACATCGGGATCCTGTCAGCATTTTGTATATATATCACAAACACAAAAAGAGATATGCCTAGAGACAACACTCACATATAGTATTTATAAACACCATTTAAATCATTTGAAATGATTCAATGAACCATTAATGTATGCAGTGGCTCAGTCAGTAGGGGCTTGGACTGGGAGCTGTAGGGTCGCCGGTTCAAGTCCCCGACCGGACCTAAATTATGGAGTGTGGACTGCTACTTGGAGAGGACCCAGTTCACCTCCTGCCCTGCCGTGGTGCCCTTGAGCAAGGCACCGGACATCCCCCTCACTCCCATTGCCCGGGCGCTGTACAATAGCTGCCCACTGCTCCTAGTGCTAGACTCCTAGACTGTGCTGTGTGACCATTAAAGAGGGTTTCATCCCTCCCAATTATATTCTATTCTATAGTCTTGTAGTGGAAGTTTTCGTTAGGAATGATCATTCAACAACCAGCCACCTTGACATTTTAGACAAGCTGTTGAGCACTTTCTGCTCAGTTAGAAAACTGATTCCAAAAACACGTCAATCAAAAGGTGTAGAAGAGGCTGCTGTGTGTAACTCGATCAGATCCACTATGATTGTCACGTCTTGAGCTCCACTCTGACAGGAGACCCGCACCGGTTAAAAATACATCCATGAAGGAATATCCTCTGTGGGATGAAGGGCAGAGAGCGAGGAGAGAAAGCAGGGAAGAGGACAATGGAAAAATACCAGAAAATGCCCTCTGGGTCCTGTGTTCAAAAGGTCTACCCAGTCCAGGATTGTGCTAACATTTTACTGATATTGAAAGTTATTTGTAGCAAAGAACACCAAAATGTGGCTGTGCAACCCCGAAGACTTTATAGGAAAAACAATACAAAAAATTAAAATAAAAAAATCCCAATATGATGTATAACGGCAAGAATAAGGTGTTTTATGTGTATATTGGTATAAGGTTGTTCAGCGTACACGTGTGCAGGGTTATTGATGTAATGTATATATTTTTGTGTGTGTGCACGTTATAAATAAATAGTTGTTGAAATTCTGAATGGGATTAATGGAGGAAAAGCGGCTCTTTCAATTCACAAAGCATGTGTCGGAGAAAAAAAAGGAAATTATATGTTATTATTATTATTATTATTATTTGCTTGCGTGTGTGTTTGTTAGTGCGTGTGTGTGTGTATGTATAATCCTACTTTTGTATGCCTTCAACGTCTCTGAATGCATCTATGTATATTATCTATCTTCGTGTGTGTGTGTGTCTCAGAGCAGCTAATGCCATGAATCCTTCGTCATGTGTCATGCAGTAGAGAAATGTTCATAAGACATATACTTTGTGTGTATATATATATATATATATATATACACACAAATGAGTATAAATGGTTGCTCACCAACAGTGCTGGTAATAATTAAGTATAATTATCCTTAGTGTATTTGCAATGTCTTGAGACAATGTTTGTATATCTGCATCATTGGGTACAAACAGCGCAAGCTCCACTCACAGTAGGTCAAGATTTGTATTCAATGCTTCCGTAGCTAAGAGGGAAATTACTTTACATTAAAGAAGTACTGTAGGACTTTTGGCTCTGCATTACATCACACGGATCAATAAACCGTCGGCCATTCAGTTGTAGTACACTCACACTTAATGAGGATGGAGTAGGACACACAACCACCGCTGTGCTTTTCTTTAAGTATAAATAGTTTTGTCACATGACTCTTTTTGTACAATGCAAAACATCTCAGGTCAATTGGTTTGTTTATTTGTTTCTTTAACTACCCAAGTGTCTGTGTACAGACTCCTATCTTTCGCTGTTTCTTCCTGATATTCAAGACTTTGACGGTTAGACTGATGTTATTGTTCTTCAGGGAAGCCTTAGGCAATGATATTTTCTCTTGATGGGAGCCGTTAGTTTCCTGTGGACAGAGCTAAAACCTTGCGACAGTCCTACGTTCATGTTTAAGGCCAAATTAAATTAGATCGCCAATCCTTTTCTTTTAAACATCAACGTCTTCGTATGTTTATTTTAACTTCTTGGTGTCAACCAGTCTGAGCTTTCTTGAAACACTCCCTTCCAAAGCATTCATCAAACCTGTGAGCTATCCATTTAATTGAGCATTGCATTTATTGAACCCTTGACCTTTCCATGGAAGCTCTTGCTACCATGAACGTGTGCTTGGTTGGTAGCAAGCATTGGCATAAGAACTTCCCGAACAGACACTGCACTAGTCAGGCTAATTTGGAAAAAGGTGTGATTGGCTGATCTTCCCCATGAATTGAACAGCTTGTAAATGATATGAAGTGTCTGCTGGTTGCAGTTCACACACTTAGCATGTGTGAACAGACTGGGAAACGGACAGAACCGCAATTGCAACCTTCTTGACTGAGAAAGGGAGCAGAATTCACTGCAATGTTTGAAGGCCTGTGTCCTCTCTGTATCAGGAAATAATAGACGGATATTAATGAATTAATTCTACTTTATCGACTCAAATGAGGCCTTAAAACCTGTATCATGACACACTTGCTGGGCAGTAAACTATTCACCACTCTTCTAAACACATGATGTACTTATAAAACATTACAGGGATTTACAAAGTAGTTTTTCCCTAATGCCACTTAAGGTCATCAATCAATCAATCAATCAATCAATCAATCAATCAATCAATCAATCAATCAATGTTTATTTATATAGCCCAATATCACAAATGTTACATTTGTCTCAGTGGACTTCACAGTTTGTACAGAATATCAGTATGACAATACGACACCCTCTGTCCTTAGACCCTCACATCGTACAAGGAAACACTTCCAGAGAAAACCCACAGTTTAAAGGGGAACATGGGAGAAACCTCAGGGAGAGCAACAGAGGAGGGATCCCTCTCCCAGGACGGACAGACGTGCAATAGATAACGTGTGTAAATCGAAAAGATAATACATTTACAACATAGGTAGTCCAAATGTTTGGAAATGCATGTGTCTATAATAAGAAGATGAATCCACGAGGATGTCAGCAATCCTGTGGGAGTCAGGCAGGACCGCAGAGACAGGTTCAGCCATGACTCGAAGTCCACGACTCAGATCATCATTCTGTGTAGTGTCGTTCTCTGTTCAGTAACACACCTCCTGTCACAAAACAGGCACTAATAACAGACAGCAAAACGTTTTTTTTTTTTAAAGAGCACCGTGAACAGTGACAAAAAGGCACTTCAATTCCTCTTGAACAATCTGCTAACCCCAGGGATCTCCTCAGCTGGTACCGTTTTGATAAGCTGTGGCACTGCAGGGTAGAACACGTCTTTGTTTTGTGTCGCAGCAGCATATAATACCAGCGAAAGCATCTGTCTCACAGGAACTTCTGATATTTGCTGCCATAAAATTAGTCATTTTGGTTCGTGACTCATATGGCTACATTAGTTCCAGAAGTTATGAATCGAAGTAGCTTCCCCAGCCATAATAATAATAATAATCTAGTTCTGAATTTAATATCCTATCCCCATAATCCAAGAAAGGGAATTAAGTTATCCTCAACTCAGATAGCTAATGGATCTCACTGATCAAGTTTGGCTCGTATGCCACAGTAGCCAGATAACACCCTTGATATCCCAGAATATACCAGTGCTTTGTTGTACAGGTACATTAGCTGTTATCCAACTCCTTTCAACCCACCTTCAAGCCATGTATGCTGAGTGGTTTTAATGATGATTGTGTCCGTCTCCCACTTTGGTGGAGACTGAAATATCTCAACACTTAATGGATGTATTGCCATGACATTTTGAGCCGTGTGGTGCAGTGGGTTGTGCGTTGATGTTCGGATCAGGGGGTAACAGGTTCAAACCCCACTGCAGTCAGCATGTCGTTGTGTCCCTGAGACACTTCACCCCAAATTGCTCCTGTGGGGATTGCCCACAGTATTGAGTATGTAAGTTGCTTTGGATAAAAGCGTCTAACAAGTAAAATGTAATAATTTTGTGCAGACATTCATGGTTCCCAGAGGATAAAGCCTATTGACTTCAGTTATCCCGGATGATATCAAGCTCCAATAGCATGTCAAAGTGGACCAGTAAAGTATTACAAAACCTACATAAACTAACATTGTATCTACAGACATTCATGGCTCCCAGATATATCCTACCGAATTACTTTTTTTTTCTTCTCTCTGCCACCTTTTTTCACATTTTTGTCATATTTGGGGTGTCATTGATGTTCCCCTAAGGATGAATTCTTACTGAGTAACTGAAGTGATACCCTGGCTTTCGATCTAGATCCATAACCAGGGAATGGTCTATGATAATATACCAGAACAATTATTGCCATTCCATTAGCCGCAGCTGTAATGCTAAACTACGATGGTTAATCTGGTTATAATTTATTTGTTGCATGTTAGCATGCTGATACACGTTCAGCTGCTTGTTACTTTCTTTTTTCATGTTGATGTGAAATCCAAGTCTTGATGTTGGTGTTAATATTGCTAACATTGGCCTGATGAATTCTGACAGAATGATGCATTGTGCTACTGAATTAACAGACAGGTGCCAACGACATGTTTATTTGTTATTTCCTGTAAGTGAGTAATGAAGACAAATAACAACTTCAACATGTTTTTCTATAAACACACTGCGACTTAAATGGGCTTATGGCATCATGTCATCTAGTTATTTCTGTTGGGTGAAAAAAAACGAGCTGTGATTTTTCAGTCTTCCTAAATCAATCATTAAGAACTTGCTCACATATCGTACAAGACGCAAAGGTCAGAACAGTGTGTACCAGAGTGTGAAGAAGGCCTTTTTGTCAGATCAGTTACTCTTAAATAATTGACTGCAGCACGGGTTTCCTTCCCTGGCAGAATCCCTCGTTCCCTCACTGCTGGCGTTAAAGTTTAATGAGCCCAATCTGCAGAAACTGTCCAAACAAACAGCCTTGTTGACAAGACAAAGCTTTGCATTTAGCGCTCCACTTGCCAGAAGGGTTACCTCGAGTTCAGCGAAGACCGCAGCTAGAAATGGAGTTAGTAAAAGACTGGAAATAGAACCATAACAAAGCTCAAACCTCAGCGCTGTGCCCTGGATACAAGTTCAAAACATACTTTCATCAATGTACTACAGTAGAGTAACCTCAAGTGGTCTAGTTGTCTGTGTTTTACATAAACCCACAGTCCCACCCTGATAGCTCTGAACGCCCGCTGTTTTCAGGCTTTTGAGACAAACAAATTCATGCTGTTATAAATAGTTTCCTGCGGTTGATCATTTTAACATCTCCGTCCATCCAGTCATAATCGAAACTGCTTCAAAGACTGTACATTGGCATCTTTTAATAAGTTGTTTTTTGAATGTACTGTCAGCTATATAAAGGTGATGTTATTTTGGCAAACTTGCTCTCATTTTGTTGAGAGAAACACATTTCTAAAATCAGATTACTGCAGGCTAAAAGTAGTTTCATAGCTTTTATATAACCCTTTACGAGAATTATGCCACTCAGATTCAGTTCCTGCCTAAAGATAACTCTCCCATCTTTCATCAAGTCAACTGTTTGATTAGAAGGGAAAGTGAAATATAACCCATCTTAGTATAAGGAGTGGGCAAACAGGCACCTCTCCAGATAGCAGCCCTCAGTCAGCACTTGGTTGTTAAAGGGACTTGAACCAGCGACACTTCAATTTCCTACGCCCAAGCCGCCCACAGTTGTACTAATCTGCTGTGGTTACAGTAGAGACAGAATAAAATTAGCCCTAGATGTAAAATAGAAGTAGCTACTTTACTGATCCCACAGTGGAACATTCCTGTCCTGCTGAAACCCCCTACAAGTGTTAAAACACACACTGCGAAACTGAGTCAGTCACACACACACCGAACAGAAGGGATCAGCAGCATGATGAAACATACGGCAAGCAGCAGTAAGTGTAGTCATATGTAATATTTCCCATTGTTGACGCTTGCTGTTTAACTAAATAAACTGATTTAGTGGCTGTGTATCGACTGCAGTCTGTTCCAGTGCATCAAGCCTTTTTCATTTCCCCATGGCAACCATTACCAAAGACTTATGATGTTTACACCACATTACAAGTGCCTTAAAAGTGCTTAACTGTGTGCTAACAAGTATATTGACTTGACTACAAACAGGGTTTGAGGCTTTTTCTGGAGGAAGTTCCACGTCCATTTACATGAAGCTTTATTGCCATTCTGTCAGGCCTCGCCTCATTGGTTATACTAAGCCCCTTTTCTCCTGTTTACTGCTTGGTGGTAGTGTATACTGTAATCCCAGACAAAACATGGGCTACAAAAGATACATTTAAAGTGTATGCCTCATTGACAAAGAGACCTTGCTTTGCCTCGACTTTGCATCAGACTCTGAACACCTGCATATAGAAAACAGGGAGCTCAGTGACCGGCTTCTAACCTGGCTGCCCCTTAGCTCCATCGTGTCGTATTTCTCCCTAATGTATAGCCCCCGCCTCCAGCCTTTCTAGCCATTAAGGCTGGTAAATAGGGCCACGACCCCAGCCAGGGAGCCCGATAATGGGTGAGTCTGTGGGGGCTGCTACCCCGACGGGGCCTCTCTTCCAGGGGCTCTTAAACGCAGAGAGCTGGGCGCCGTGAGCTCCATAGATGTCCGTGCATCCTGCCGGTGATGGCTCTACCATAAATGGTGGTGAAGTGGGAATACGTTCCAGATGCTGCAGGGGAAACCAGCACACACACACACACGCACACACACACACGCACACCAATGAACATGAACATTGAACCATATAGAAAGAGAGACCCGTCACACACACACAGACCTGCAGTGTGAAGTCTCGACCAGTGTGGGAGAGGAGCTCTAAGCCTGCATGGAGACGAAAGTTCAAGGGGCAAAGACCACATGAGATCGTCCAGTGATTACTCATATTCAGACAGCATTGTGCGTGTGTGTGTGTGTGTGTGTGTGTGTGTGTGTGTGTGTGTGTGTGTGTGTGTGTGTGTGTGTGTGTGTGTGTGTGGAGGGAATGTAGGCCAGTTAAAAAGGGAAGGTGTATCCTTTACACCACCACTCCCTGCCTGTTACACACACTGAGTGGGAAGAGACTGATACTCTACAGCCACGCCGATACAGTTCCTCCAAAGCAGCTGTTGAGATGTGGCCAGTTAGTCTGGGAATACAAGCAGGTGATTGTTACATTTTCCTAACTCACATACTATGGGAGCAAAGAAAGCCGAACAGCAGCAGTGTTTTTTATAGTTTGACATTTGTGATAAAGAGACCCTCATGTGATCTTTACACCGCGTGGACAGACAGATAAACAGACATCATACACACGCTCTCGTTCTATCTCTCACTCTCTATTTCTCTCACAGACACATTTAATGACTTCCAGTGATCACTGAGGAATTCACAGCTGACCTGGATTCACACCACTGCCACCAGACACTGTTTATCATCTAGGTTTATTAACCTCCACTATCTATAGAAGTCACTTCCATTATCCGTCTGTGTTCTTGGCCCCAAACTACCTCACCATTCATTCATACATGTGGGGTTCAGTTTCTCCTTGTACCTCAGCATGGTTTAAAACAAACTGACGCAAGCTATGGAAATAGTCACGGAAACTTCCGTAACATTTGCTGTAATGCATAAAAAAAAGTAGTCCTAAGAGTTGAATTAAGGCGGTTTCTACTAACTAAAAACATTTCAACCAAAGCCCAATTTCGTTATAAAAAAAAGAAACATATTGCTGACATGATGAGTCATTGTTGATTGTTAAGGCTGTAGTTCTGTAATGTAATGATTACGTGTATGTTTTAGCTGTGCCTGCATGCACATGTGTGTTTGAAATTATGTGTGTGTGACAGATCATGTTTTAAGGCAAGGTCAGAAAGCTACATTTGACATGTTTTCAATTAGCTGTGTGCGAGCCAAAGAGTGCAGCTACCATGTTTTAACAGTGCTGGCTATAAATCACATTGTCAGTGGTGGAAGTACATTTACCCAAGGCTTGCACTTTAATTCCATTTTGAAGTACTTCTACTCTACTCTAACTCTTTCTTTGAAAACAAATGTTCATCTGAGTTTCATATACAACACATTGATGTCGAAAAACCGGGGCTTTTTTTTCTGACCATTTACAAAAACGATGATTCTACCTGAGGCTCCCTGCCATGTTTCCCATATAACCGCTCCAACAAAAACACATTTCGCCTTTTAAACTTCTCACATGGTTTCAATTCAATTAGCCAGTATAAAGGGAAACGCGTCCACCAGAAGCCAACTTTCTAAAGATTCAAAATGCAAGGCTTTTATTGTGATTCTTACATAGCTACAGTGTAGTTATGTCGAGGAAAATAAATCGAAACACACAATTGTACAAATGAAATGAAGCTTTGGGTTTTAACCATGCTAAGATGTGCAGTTAGTCACAATGCAGGAGGGTCTTGAATGAATACCTACTGTAAACAACGTCATTCTTATTCACTAATATATACCTCGGCATTCACAAAAAAGTTGGACGTCAGCTGACTGTGGTTTGCGTCTGTGCTGTTTTTACTTTTGTGTTTACTATTGCTTGTCTTTTTTCTTTGAACAGTTTTTCCGTAACAGAGTTAACAGATTGTAAAGCCCTCTTGTAGCCAATTTGTACATTTATATATGGCTTTATATACGACTCTCTACTGTGAGGCTGTAAAACACACTTGTATACGGCCACAGTCTCCACTTGGTATCGGTGTGTATGTGTTTTTGTGTGTTTGTGTGTCTTTGGAGACAAGTGTAAATTGTGTGTAACCCAGACAGTGCAGTTTTGACCACAGCCTGTGATGCTGTCCAGACCACAGGCAACTCGCAGACATCACTACTGTGTGTGTGTGTGCATGTGCGTGTGTTCCAACAAGAGATGAAACACAGCTACAGTAGTAAGCCAGACACGAGACCCGCTAATATTCCATTACGTATTCCTCTTTTCCGCAACAAGGCAGCAGGCTGCTCTCAGTCACATCATACAGCCGTGATTAAACATTACTCTGTAGATTAGACGCCTTCGGGGAGACGGTGATTGCATTTGCTTTACATTTTAGGAATTGTTCTGACATTCTTTTCCAGAACGACCTGTAGTTACTCCAACAATTTGAAACTTGGAGCTAGACTCTTGGTCATTAACTGAAGTGGTTTTCTTTTGATTTGTTTCATTTGGCGAATGAAGTCAAGCTCAAGAGGCACAAACATTTTTTTTTCTGAACCCATAACCCCCTTTTTTCTCATTCTTAAAATGTGGAGGCTTATGGGTAATTCGAGATGTTGACATCTGACATCGCCTCATTCCTGGAAAGCTAAACATAACAGCAGTAACTAAAACTCTTTCCAATAAACAAAGTATATGTAGGAATCCTGTGAGTTTGTTTACAAGCTGTAATTCAATTGTAGGCATGTGTCGAAAAACTGAGCTGAGTTCAGTCCGGCTCTCTTTCAGTTATCTGGCTTCAGTGAGCCTGACATCAGTATTTCTGGATAACCTCTGTTAACCCTGGTGATGATGCTCAACTGGGAAATGAGGCTGTAACAGGCGTAACAGTCACATCAACAATTCAACATCAAGAGGAATCTGTGTTCATATAAGCAAACTCTAGCTTTAAAGAAATAAGGAAATGATGTTTGGTGCAAAAAAGTTTAAAATTCTTTATTATTTCTCTCTCTCTCTATCATGGCTGTACTTTACGTGTCCGATCAGTTTTCCTTTCCTTGCCATCATCTATCGGAAACTGAAAAATACGCTTATATTACCACATTTTTATTTGGGATTTTATTTGATGTTTTTTAATGCATCTGAGCTTCAGTTAATGGACGGTGAATCAAACAAATAAACAGTAATGAGTACAGTTTGTAAAAGGAGAGCAGTCATTTTCAGTAATAACTAATCATCCAATTTGACAGAAAATGCTGTGGTAACAGAAAAACAAAAACACAGTCATGCATTAGTCATTATGAGTGAGAGCAGCTCTGAAATGCATTAACGGAGCTCATGATGCAAGGGCTTACAGTGTCATGCAACAGAAACAGTGTTACATATGTGAATGCTCTGCTAATGGTGATAATTAGTTGTGTAAATCAGCTCCAGAGAGTTTGTTTAGTGTTTTTTTTGTATCTTGTGGAAACTGATTAAACATGGATGTAGCGGTTAAGATGGAACTTTATTTATCCCCATGGGGAAATTCAGGGAAAGTGAGAACAGCAGAACCAGCAAAGTCCTAAATCTGACAGGAAGATGCCCTCAAACACAACTCTGTACCTGTATGAATGTGTAGGTGACATGTTAACCTTCTTCTCTTCTGTTTTCTTTCTCTCTCTTTGTTGCTGTTCGTTCTCCATGTGGGTTCCCTGCTGTGCGATGAGTAGGTGAGTACCTTACAGTGCTTTGTGTTGTTGATCAATTCACAGACAGAACACCAGTCCAACGTGTGAAAAAGTAGAGTTATCAGGCCGTCCTTACGCTTTCTCAAGAGTGTGTGTGTGTGTGTGTGTGTGTGTGTGTGTGTGTGTGTGTGTGTGTGTGTGTGTGTGTGTGTGTGTGTGTGTGTGTGTGTGTGTGTGTGTGTGTGTGCCTGGGAGTGCGTCCACACTAATGGATGGAAAATCTCTTTATACACTTCAACACAAGATCAAATCATCCCTTACTCGCACTCCCATACACAAACACACACAGAGAAGATCTGCCCACGTGCGTAAACACACATCCCACATGGACACAGTGACAATGTTCTTCTTCTTCTTCTTCTTCTTCTTCTTCTTCTTCTTCTTCTTCTTCTTCCGGTGAGTTAGCATTTTACCACTTCCGGTTCCCTCGCCTCAGAGGTCTCAAAAAGCTCGCCTGAAGTCGGACAGCTCGGAGTCTTCTTCTTCTTCTTCTTCTTCTTCTTCTTCTTCTGATTGTCTTCATCAGCTCAACACACACAGGCACACACACAACAGCAGTCTCTTTTCCTTCTCTGTTTCGTGCTTCTTTTGGCAATTAAAAAAAAACACTGTCATGATCCAAGTCCTGCTATTAAGTTCATTCTAAGCCAAAAGTGCTTCATATTCAAAATGAACTTATGGTTTAATTTTGCTCTCAGTCAGAGACTCTGGCATGGAGCTGGTGTCGTGGACAATTAGCTTTCCAATTACTGAGCATAAAAGATAGAAGAGTAAAGGCTAGCTAATGTATGATTTACACTTTATGTTACCATGTCATAACTCTGATGCTAGTCACGCAAGCTAAACGGCTCGTCTTCTCAGTTATTACAAAATATCTGTATTTACCTTTATGCAGTGTTTCCGCCAGACCAGGGCTGAGAGGGCGTCCACCCCGAGAGCGGGGGGCGTCACGTCGTGTCACGTGACTTGAATTTTGAATTGGGCCGTCTTAAATTATAGATACTATCTCTTTCTTTACGTATTAGTAATGGGAATTCCGGCTCTTTTTAGTGAGCCGGATCATTTGGCTCGGCTCACTAAGAAGAGCCGGCTCTTTCGGCTCCTAAACGGCTCTTCATTTTACCACAGTTTACCAGAGCCTCAGTTTCGCCGCTGCGAGGCTCCGGCGCTCGCAGCTCCACTAGCACCCCCCGTCAAGGCTCGCCGGCAGTACACTTCCCGTCACAAAAACATGCTTTGCTGGCAGCGAAAAATAATCCCACCAGACTCCTTAGTCCCTCCAACAGAGGGATGAGGACAGACCCCCCGTGTCCGCGGGGTCTTAAAAAGTATTAAAAGTTGATAAATTAATTTAGCGAAAATGAAGGCTATTAAAAAGTATTAAACGGCATTTTCCAAGCTATTACCTTTTGTAGCTTGTTTTCAATAAGTATATAAATTGTCCAAAGAGGTTGTATTCTACAGTCTGCCTGAATGTAATCATTGCGTAGGTGTGTAGTGTGATCCTGTGTAGTTTATTTATGGCAGGGGTGGGGAACCTCCGGCCTCCGGGCCGTATACGGCCCGCGAGACCATTTGGTACGGCCCTCGGGGTAATTTATAAACACACGCAAAAAAGAAAAAAATTCAAGAAATCTAGACCGCAAAATAATTAAACAAGCTTGTTTTTCCTGGCCAAGGTCAGGGTCCTTGAACACAACACGAGCCTAACGGTCATCACGTGGTTATATGTCTCGTCTGACGGGATTGTAGTTCTAACGGAGAGCACCAGAACGCCGCTCCGGCCGGTGGGGACTTCACAAATTGAATACCCATAAAAAGGAGCGTGTACCATGTCGCGATTTTGGTGGCTGTGTCTTTATTGAGAAGCCCAGTGGCGATCTGTTCATCTGTCTACTGATCATACAGTCAATAACGTTGTTTGTTATTAGCATCTGGTTAGCTAGCTATGCTTACGAATATAAGAAGCTTTTTCTCCAGACCAGTGACGGTAAAGCCACATCTTTATGATCATTATAGCTATAGAAAAATAAGAGAATAAGTAAACAGTTATAAAAAAACCAATACTAATATGACAGTTAAAAAAATAGTTGTATTAATAAACAAGAATACAGTTTTAAAAGGGAAATTGATTTGTAAAATATCCAGAAAGAAACAAATGTGGCTTACATTTCTGTTTCATATGGGGTGTTTTGAGAAGTTATATCAATAGATCTCTTCATGTTGCTCTCAAAGTGCACCAGATTGATGCTTTTGACTTCAACATTTAAAAAAAATCTTCCTGGTGATGCATGCCCCCACCGCCCCCCCCCCCCACTTAAATCATGTCCACATGGATATGAAACTAAATACATTTGCACACATCTTGTGTCCATATCTTTCTGTTTTGGTGGTCATGCCACGGTGCATGAATGCGCGGGTCATGGTCAAATATCTGGATTAAGAGGTTGCTTTTTCTTTGCACAGCATGAAAGAAACGCGAAATGAATGGGCTGTGATTTGAGTTTTTTAAGCAGACGTTGAGTTCAATAATTTGTACGGCCCTCGAAGGATGTTGTAAAAATTGAAATGGCCCTTGAGAGGAAAAAGGTTCCCCACCCCTGATTTATGGCATCCCGTTGGATTTGACGTCATCTGAACAGGACATCGCACGCTCACTGCTTGATAGCGCGCGAAGGCCCGTTTACGCCGGTTGTTAAACTACATCGTTATGGGGAAATGCAAGACTGCGTCCAAATGGTTGGAAGATAAGGAGGAAGGACAATCAATACTGTATATAGTCAATGTGAGGTAAAGTGTGTCACCAAGGTAACCGGTTAGAACTCAAAGTAGCGATGAGGTCTTAAAAAGTATGGAAAGGGTCTTAAAAAAGGTCTTAAAAGGTCTTATATTTCACTTCAGGATTCCTGCATATACCCTGGGATGTCCTTGTCCTTTTTCCTTTTCGTAATTTCAAGCGATAAAAACTCGATCTTCTCTCGAATTATTTATTTATACTCGGCTCGAGTTCAGGGCGTTCCGAGCTGAATAAGTCAAATGACGGCAAGACGCCCCCCTGGCGGAAACGCTGCCTTTATGTATAGGCCTACAGTGTTTTGTCAGAAATAGTGAAATCCCCAATTCAAGTTCTACAAAATGTCACCAGTATGTAGTAAGTCTGTAGTCCCATGTCATGGTTCTTTACACAAACTTAACTCACACCTTGCCAAACCTTAGTGTGTCATATTGTAGAGATATTGTACTGCAATAGATGCTTTGAAGATGGAAAATCTAATGAAACATTCTTAAGACTTAGATATCACTTTGAAGCTTTTATAACTCTTTTTTTTATTCAATAGCTAAATGATTAAATGTACTTTTGACTGTGAGGCATTGCCCTCAGTTGTGCAATACTACACCATCATAATATCTACAAGATAAGAGGGGATGGAGACCACCCCGTGTTCATCGGTGGTTACTGCACACGATCATATCAAATGTTTCTCACACACAGAGAAACATTGGACATTAGAGCAACACATAATCCCTTATTATCCCCAAATAAATACACACACTCCAGAGAAAGCATGTCTGACACACAGCAGTCAGTATCTAAATGTCAGTCTTTTCTATTATACATGGAAGCACAGAGAAGAGCAGCTGCACTTGCTATCACAACAGACAGCTCAGGAAATAGCTAGCAGTCCTGGACACACACACACACACGCACACACGCACGCACGCACGCACGCACGCACGCACAAACACACACACACACACACACACACACACTGTCAATGTGCAACAGCTGGGCAAAGCTGTAGTGTAAAGGCATGTGGTCGCAAGCCTCTTCAAGGCTCCTGTGTGCAACAGAGTGTGTTTCTGAAGACCGCCAGCTACAGTGTCTGGTGCAGATAAAGCAATATATAGTACATAGGTGGTTTTTTTCATCTTTAAATAATACTCAAAAAGTATTGTGAAAGAAAAAGAGTCTGAACAGAGGCTTTAATGTTGAGACTTTGAGTTAGAGTTACGTGTGAATCAAATGAAATATAGAAAACTGAGACAATGCTGGATTTAAAACAATGTACTTTTGACACTACTTTGAGTCAAATAAGTCATCAAACCACATACGCTGAATCACATTAGCTGCAGGACTACAGTCTGTCTGATGGTTAACCTTGTGTCCAGTTGATTCATGGACTGATTGCCATTTTCTGTCTCGAAACACTGAGCTCTTCCACGACGACTCGACTGACTTCTGTGAACTATTCATCAAACCATCAATGGCTTCTCTCTTCCTTTTTGTTTCCAACTGGTCTTGTTGTTTTAATTTAATGTAAAAACTGTGTACAAAGAAACCCTGCCAATCTCTATGTGGCTCTGTCTGACAGCCCTACTGGTGGATTCAGTCTAGGGGAAGTGGAAATCTTTCCAAAGGAAAAAGAAAGAAGATTGACAGGAGATGTACTGTAAGAATCAAAGAAGCAAGACAACGGAGAAGTTAAAAGGCAGATAAATAGAAACAGCCAGACAAGTAATTGATGGAAAAACATCCTGAAGGCATTGCAGTGTGTAGTTAGTGTTAATCAGGGCGAGGAAGAGCCTCGCCGGTTTCTCTTGATGAGAATTGGCGTTTAATCAGCTGGTATAATGTTTGGGCTTTGAGAGAACCCTGTGGTCGTGGATGGGAGGCTTGTGCATCCATGTGTGTGTGTGGCAAGATATTGGGGGGTAGACACCAAGCAAAGCAAAGCAGAACACCCAGCAGCCCTTTAAAGGGTTAAATCACAGCCTTCTGTTGGGCTCTGTTCTCCTTTACAGTCAGATCGTCACAAGCAGACAGTAGTGAGAAGTTCAGAGCCACAGTTCTCTCTGTGATCGAGAAAAAAAAGGTGATTTTGTCGGTCAATCTCCACAGTTTTCCAAAGCTTCATCGTCCCCGGCTTATCAGAAGCTTCTTGGCGAGAAACACCTGAAACAGTAATAATAATAATAATAATAATGCATTACATTTTTTATTAGAACGCTTTTACAGGTGCTCAAAGCGCTTTACAATTACACATTACACATATTAGACATGTAAGAGTCATTACTGTGGACATTACCCACAGGAGCAAATGCGGGTAAAGTGTCTTGCCCAAGGACACAAGTACACAGTACAGGATTTGGGCTCACTTTGAGCATCCTATAGGGGAGGGGGGTGGGGAAGGCAGGTTTGTCTTTGTACAGCCAGGGAAGTTATGACATAATGATAAAAGTATCTGCTTGTTTGAAAATCCCTTCAAGTTGTTTTCAGTCTGTCAATGTGTATTGTATCTATTCCTAGGGATACATGAATAATTCAATGTATACCTCAGGGCCCTGATCAGGTGCACCACACTGATTTGTTTTGTTGGAGACAGACAGCGTTTGTGGAAGTTTGCTGCATTTATTTTGTGTTGGCAATAACCAACGAGTGTTAATGTTGGCTTACCACCAACTATAAACTGTACACTACCAATTAGTTAGTTATATTACAACTGTATAAATGAATGGAAACAAATAAACCAAAACTTCAAGTAGCCCACAATATAAACTTCCAGGCCGGCTGTTTTCTATTCAGATCATGAGCAAATTCATATTGGGTAACAGACAACAGCCACCACATGCCCCCCCCTCTCAAATCATTGAGTTCCAGGGGTGTCAAACTCAAATCGCAGTGGGCCAACATTTAAAAGATCGGTACTAGTCGAGGGCCGGACTGGTTCAATGTTTATTGCAAAACTTATGAAATGAACTTATTGCACATATTAAACCTGGAACTAACAAAGCTTAAATGATTGCCTATAAAAACAAAATTAAACATTAAATAATCAGTTTCATTCATTTCTTATGGCTCTATCTCTGTGATGCTAGTTCAAGCAGATACTTGGCATCTCATCTTGGGTGCAAGTTCATCAATGTTTGGGCTCAGGCTCTGAGCTGAGGAGACCCTCAGGATGGAGTGAAGGTGTGCGTGCAATATATCGGCGGGCCAGATCTAATAGTAATTAGAAATTATTCTGCGGGCCGAAATGAAATCCACCAAGGGCCGGATTTGGCCCCCGGGCCATGAGTTTGACACATGTGAGTTAGACAATGAATGAAAAGCCAATGCAGTCGAAAATATTAAAGTACTTCTTTAAAATGTCTTCATGGGATCATGCACCTGTTCCTTCCACTTCTAGTTAGTGTGTGAATCCACTAACAGTTGTATATATGGAAGGAGAAAGCTGTGAGCTTTCCCAGTATTTCTCATCCATGATGGATGACTTTATTACTTTAGTGCACATCAGCCCCAAACAATCAAAAAGCCCTCACTTTGATTTCCAGTTCCTGGCACTAAAACCCCAGCACGCTCCTACATTGATGTTTTTAATTGAACTTTTCTTCTGTCAAACTTGATTGTAGCTGCAAGAAATATTTCAGCTTGACAGTAATTTGTTTTTGATTGGCCAGATAGCCTCAGAAGTGTGAGAAACCAAGTGATTTTACAAGACTCCCAACCGATCATGATGAACAGCTTAATATATCAAATCAATACCAAAGAACACACAGATGTCCTCACCGCACACAGAGAGGCGATCGAAACAGATGCTGGGTGTTCACTTGCCTTACCCACATAACACAGACACATTTTGCACATCTAATTGATACACGGCTTCAATCATAAACAGAAATGTTACACACATTATAGACAAACACTCACACATTAGATTGGCCACAACTTTCCCTCCAATCAGACATCAAACGTCAGTCTGAGGGCTTTGATCTGGGTGTCATTGGGGCACACGTTTCTCCCATCTTCCTCCATCAGCAAACAACCATTTGTCCCTATCGCTGATTATCCGTCTTATCTGGAGGCCATCAGCGCGGCTGATTAGGACATTCCCGGCATTCCATCTTTTCCTCGCTTTTGGAATGTCGGCATTTCTGCTGCTCGTTAAAACGCTGGCTCCGACTGCATGCTTTCCACTGTTATTCCTGTTTTCAATTATGTTCTATGGTATTGTTTTCATTTGATTCTATTCACTAATAATAATAATAATTACACAGTTTTACTTAATGCTTACATGATTAATTACATTGCAATTAAAGTGTGAAAAGCTTGGAAATACTGTCTCTTATCACCTGCATCTGCAAACACTGCGTTTTGTTTAATGCCCTGTTACAGTGAGTGTTCCAGCTAATTGGACTTGGACACTTGTATTTCACCTGTTGGTGCTAACACTAATGGTCCTCTGCAGAACAGAGTGACACAGCCAGCTCGACCTGCCAGACTGTATTTCACCGACTAACCATTAGAAACGAAGACATACTGTATGGAGTCCAAACAGAGTCCAGCGTGCGTACTCACAAAGCAGAGGGATATATTCTCCTCCAATTACACATCATTCTTCCTTTGTCTGCCACTCTCTCCACTAATGGCCACTGCTGCACTGATCCCTCCAGCTCTCGTATCATGAGCTTCTCCACTCTATTTTTCTGCAAGTCAGATGAGAATAACTTCTAAAATGTATTTCAAAGACATGTGCTTTTTTAATATTCTTAAAGCTTACGGTCCTTTATTCTTTGATCTTGTCCGAGTCGCTTGGTTCTCTGACCGTTTTTGCATTCGTCATCCATCCTATTTGAAAGTCCTTTTTTATTTGATTTTGAAGCCTGGCTTGTTTCAGTTCAAGTTCAGGAAGTTACATGAGCCGAATCTCACATTCTTTGTTAAAGAAAACTGACCAAAGTATTTGGATGCTTTTGAGATTTTACTAAAGCATAAGGACTCAAATCTATACTGTATAGTTACAATGCAGTACAACAATGTTGTTATTAAAAAAACAATGATGACACAAGGTAGAAACAAAACATGACATGCAATTGAATGACATGCTGTTTTTATAAATGTTGTTATAAGGTATATAGGCATGATAGTTGTCTATAGGGATGGGTACCGAGCCCCGGTATTAAACGGGCCCCGGGGGGGGAATTATTAAAGACCGTGTTACCGTTAATCTCCGACATTATCGGTCTTGTTATCGGTACTGGAGACATGTAAAAAATATATGTCATATGTATTATGCTACACAAGCATTATATTCAGGGGTGCACATAACTGGTACGCAGGTACGCATGCGCGGCAACAATCTGAAATGCGTACCGTCTCTTGTGTCACAAAGCGCATTTGCGTACCGACGTACTTGTGAAGCTTTTCCAGAAGGCGGTTAGAACACCGGACGAGAGAGTCAGTCTCCATATGCACAGACAGGGCTGCTGTTAACGTCGGTCTGTACAACGGAATTGTGCCATAACTACGCCAACCGGCTGCGGTTGTAGTATTTTTGGATCTTTCCAATCTAGACGAGAGATCTCTCTCTCCCCCGTCTGTGTGCGAGGGGGCGGGGCAGTTTACACACACGCAGCTGCTACATGCAGCAACACACACACACGGAGGAGATGGAGGAGAGAACGCGCTCAGAGGTGTGGTTAAACTTTACCTGTCTCGATGCGGACAATGCTCGTTACGAAAAGTGCAATTAGAGTTTAGCATGTAAGGGCGGTAACACGAGCAATTTGTCGAAACATTTAGCAAAAGTGCACCTCATCCAGACGGAGAAATGCACCGTTTTCTAGTAGCTCTGTAGCCCCATCCACGAGTAACTTTTTCTGTTTACAATTCTGTCATCAGATTATTTAATACGATTTGTTAAAACATTGTTGTTTCTCCAAAAGAACCGATTAAAGTAACGTTAAAACACCGGATCGATAAGCGGTATCGATAAAAGTAGTAGTAGGGCTACCGTTAAAACCTTAACGATACCCATCCCTAGTTGTCTATGACATTTGGACCAAGTAACGTGTTACATTTTTTTGTATGCTTACTGGTTTTACAGTATGTTGCCTTGAACTGAATAATAAAACTGCTGCATGCATCCATGATAGAAGCCTGGAGGATGCATTCAAGAGAGAGTTGATTTCCTTTCCATGTCTTGATTGAAGAAGAAATATCATATAAAAAACTGTGTTATGTGATGACTATAAACTTCCCTTAACGACATCTTCGAAGTGTTTGTTTGCTCTTATCCCAAAGGGAAAAAAATACATTTTTTCATGGTTTCTTTAGCCCTCTCAAACTCATATAGCTCTCTTTGTAGCTTTCTGTTTGACCAGAACAAATAGAGGAAAAAGAGAGAAAGAAAAGGGGGACAATACCAGGAGAGGAAGCTGATTTCTTAGCCCGCAGGCTGACTGTGCCCTGTTTCCACCAGACTGGAAATGTGGGGGAATCTCTCCTTTTCTTGGCCTTCTCATAGCTCTGTCTTTCTCTTTTTCCATTTTTCTCCTTACTTATTAAGTCTCCTCTTCTCTTCAGGGTGTTTTGAAGCATCATAACTCTGCCTGCACAAGAGTTCATCCATCAAATTCAGAGCCGGATCTATGCAAAGGCAAAGAGGAAACATTCGAGCCTCCTTGCCATTAAGGGGTAAAAAGCACTGCCTTCATTTAAAACTACTTCACTACTTAAATATATATAGGCAGTATTTAATGTAGTCCTCATTTAAAATACGTATAATTAAAAGAATATAATCTCGGATATATACGGATTATGTGTAGACTTTTGGTACGCACTACAATATAAAGATGTTCCCTTAAAGGTGACCTATCATGCAAAATGTACTTTTGTACGTCTTTTATACATGAATGTGTGTCCCCGGTGTTCCAGGGAACTCACCAAGTTGTGACAGTTTACTTATTTAGGTTCTTTGGGGTGCCAGTCAGGTCTCTCTCCTGACGTTTGAGATTTGGCTAGTCAGTCAGTTTGAGTAAGTCTGCACAAAGGTGTAAACATCTCACTGCAAACACCCAACATTGAATGACATTAGAAAATATAAGAAAGGACACAACTCAAAATCATAATCACAAATAGCAAGTGTATTTTTGAATACCCCACAAACAAACAGTCTTCCCACAGTTCAATGTTAAATCCAAAACGTTCCACTTCGGGTTTTCTTCAAAATAAATAAAACAGTCAATTTACCACGGGAGAATGTCAGTCATTTTTAGCAATCCAGTCGGTTTTGAAAATCCAGTCCTGGTTTTTAAGGTGGTTGGGAGATGACCGGCTCCTTTCAGTTTTGTAAACAATAATCCGGGAAGTGAAGCGACAGAAGGGTATGATGACGGTGGACGGTGGATCAGACAACGGTAACACGGACTTTAAACGACCTAACTGCTGGTCTCTAAACAGATG
>NW_011349384.1:0-4182 GCF_000735185.1 Notothenia coriiceps | reverse complement strand
AAAAACCGGAAACAACTTAAACAACAAAATCGGGGAATACGAGGAACAAGACAAACTTACAAACAGGTACAGGCAAGTAACGTGGACAAGAAAGATGACGATAGGACATCGAGCAAAGGGGAAGACAATACTAAAAACACAGAAGGGTAATCACAGGACAAGACACTGCTGGGGAAGGGAGGCAGGAACACAAGGGCAGCAGGTGAACACAATCAGACAATCAGAACAATATCATATGGAGTCAGACACTGGAATTGTGCTGGAGGCGTTGACACTGATGGAAGGATGAGGCTGATGAGACTGAAGAATCTGCGAGGAACGAACTAGCGGCTGAGAAATAATCATATATTAAAAGACAGCAGCATCATAAGAGGCCAACAAGAGTGACAGAGTGTGTCAGTGTGCTGAAGGATAGTTGTGACCAGCTATCCAGGCAAGTCTCTAAAGACTTTCCAAGGTGTAAAATGCTGCTGCCGGAGTACTGACTGGAAGTATTGCTGATATCAAGTCTACCATCCTCTTAAAATACTCTGTCCAACAATATAAGTCTCATGAAGAAAGGTTTTTTAACGCTTATTCAAAAATAGCAGAGAAACATGCATTCTGGTTCTCAGGAGGGGACATAGAGGATTATTGGAAAAGTACACAGTAAGTACTTCATAGTAGCCTACTTGTGGGGGTAGTTTCACTACTGAGTCCAACAGGATCAATCTCACGAAGAACTAATGGCAACAAAAAAGAATTCCCTCATCAAACGGAGCAGAAGTGGCTTGATTTTGTTCTCAGCAGGGGACTTTGACAGAGGATTTCTCCAAAAATACACAGTAAAAGTACTTCAATAAATTGTAAGCAGTATGCTAATACAAAGTCAAACAGTATCGATTTCATTAAGAGCTAATGGTAAAATTGTATTTTTATCATTCATCAAAGATAGCAGAAAAACATGCATTATGGAGGGGACTTTGACAGAGGATTTATCACAAAGTACACAGTAAGAGTACTTCATTTTATTTCTGGTACAGTAGAAGTCAAACTAGAACCGAGTCCAACAGTGTCAGTTTCCTTAAGAAGTTGTGGTAACAAATATTTGTATCACTCGTCAAATATAGCAGGAATAATGAAGAGCAGCTGATTTGAAAATACAAACTCGAGAGACGGCTGAGTGACCGCAGTTCAGAACCGCTGTATAGTTTAAATCTCCTACAATGTTGTCCATTTTAGACCGAGGCCTATTATATTTACAGCCCTTAATAACATCCATTTTCTGGGCTCAATATGTGTCTTAGCCGTTTTCGTTGTGATCGCTAAATTACCCTTGTTTATAATAATCACCGTTCCTTCAGCAGGATACTGTAGTGATTCAAAGTGTGATTTTAGCAAACGAGTGCTTTTGTTTTGAAATCACTTCCGTGAGTTTTGCCCCGCCCCTCGCTCCAAGGACCATTTGACCATTTAGTAAGGTAAAAAGCAAAAAGCAAAAACGCCTCTCAGACGCTCTTCGTTAACGTGTTGAAAAAAGAAAAACAATTGGACGGTAGATACACGGATTCAACTCCCACTCTGAATAAACTAAAAATATTTCTGTGAGAATTGTTCTCAAAAATGTCAGCCTTAATAAACTAAATGTCCCTGAAGTGTAGTTTGACATATAAAGCTAGAGGGACCAGAGACTTACAACGTGACACACCAGTAACCACCTCAGACTTTACATCATTGATCAGCAACGGAAGTTTGGGGATCAAGCGGAACAATAATTCAAGACATGTGTAAGGGAAATTAATATAATGATGTTGAGAGGTCAAACAGGGAACACAGACAAAGACAGAGCCATATCTCCCTCGGGGTGACGTATGTATGATGGGAGAAAGAGATTTGGTCCCCCAGTCCCCAGGCTTTCCCTAGTCGGCCCCCCACCTGTGCCCTCACCAGGCTGGGGATCGATGCCTGGCTGCCCGCCTGCCCGCCTCCACTCCCAGGCTCCGGACTCTTCATTAGGCCAGACCTGCTGGAGTGGAGGCTCTAATTGACGAGGGCCACTGAGAGCCGGCATCCTCGTCTGCCGCGCTCTCGGAGAAAGGGCCGCCAGGCATCAGCCGCTCTCACTAATCTTTGGCATTATCGTCTGCTCTACTGTGGGAGCAGGAAAACAGCCTGCCTGTGGTTTGTGCGTTTATGAGTGTGTGGTGTATGTTAAATGTAAGTTTCTGTGTGTGCGTAAGCTTTGTTTGAGTCCTTTGGCCAATGGTGGGGTGTGATGTGATCATGTGAAAAACAGAAAATCATTACACCCATCTACGACACTTGTTGACAGCATACTATTTGAGGACATTGCTGTTAAAAGGGTTAGGGTTAGGGTTACGCAAGCTATTTTATGGTTCGACAGGATGTTTTTCATGTGAACTTAGCACTGCACTTCCTGTTGTGTGAACAACAACTCAGACACAGTCATTAAGAGCTTTTACAGTAGAGTGGTGGTACATAAATACTGCAAACTCTCTATCTGCTATATGTGTCGAACTGTCACACCTATGGCAGAGACAGCTGCTCTGGTGATTCATACTAGTCATAGGCCTAATTTAATTTCTTAATTATTATGATTAACCATTTAAATTTCTAAACGAAAGCAGTTTACAGCACGGTAATAACAATTTGCAAGGTCAGCTACAATCTAATGAGAAATTAGATAAAACTATTTTTACTTTCCCCTCCAATGGAGGTGTCACGACTCATTCTGGGGTGGGGGCAAGACATTTAAAAAGGATTGAGTCATAGAGGGTTGGGGCAAGAATCAAAGTTACTAGGAGGGTGTGTACACAGTGTAAATCTGTTGTAAATGTTGATCGTAAATCTTTCAAAGGTCTTGCAGGTTTGCCTTCTCTAGCTTAGCACCAAATAGAGTAACCAAACAAGCCTCAACTTTTATTTCCACTTTAAGCAGGTAAACTAAACTTGTATTTGTTTGTAAAAAAAAACAGGAACGCTCTCTCTCTGAAATGACCTGAGTTTGGCCAAAGCCTACAATCAGGGGTTAGATTTTCTGATGCCGGAAAACAGCCAAGAGGAGGTGCAGAAGTTAAGTGTTCTTCAATGACAATATCCTCCTGGGACCCAGCCCATTGAAAATGTCCTCTGTAGTGGACATTTTGTTAACATGCATCTCCTTTGACTATTTTGAGCTACTCTATCAATCCCTGATGTACTGTACAGAGGACATCCTGGTCTTTCCAGTGATATGTCATTGGTTAAAATTGCATGCTGGGAAGTTTCTCTTTCTTTTCATCCAAAATGGCTGGCATACCAAAAACAAAATGTTATAGAAGCATGAGGAGAAGTCAAATAATGTTGAATAATTGTAATTTTTACCATGAAAATCATATATGTTCTTGTTTATTAACATGTGAGGAACTATATAATTAGTTCTGAAAGCAATTCAATAATTCAAGTTTTCAAATAACAGCCCTTTTATAAATGTCCATTCTAGTGGACGCCAGGACCATCTTCATGGACTTAATGACTCAATATTGTTGCAGGAGACGGAACTGAAGCAGACATTTTCTGTACCAGATAGTTAAGGGAGATTAAGATTTGGAGCTCTCAGATGATGAGAGAGATGATGATTTCACACCTGGGATAGAAGAGGGTCAAGAGGAAGGGGGGGAAAGATACAGGAGGCTCCATGAGCGCACAGATACAGACATAGAGACAGATAGGGACGAGCTGGAAAGACATGGCCCTCTGTGGGCCAAGAGTAGCACGTATGTCTTATTGTTGTTTTTATTTTAAGTGGAGCCATGAAAAATTAGAATTGCCTCAGGAATGCCAGCTTTGTTTCTATGAGCATGGTCAAATGGAGACCACATCCATACAAACTAGTCAAGATGACCCTACAGCCCGTGCCGACTGGAGTCAATGAGGTACTTTTCCCACTACATTGACTACAAAGTCTTTGAAGATCTGGAAAAATTCACCAAAAACCAAACTAGTTTTTTAGTGACCAAATAAACAGCAATGTTCAGATCATTTACTTATTCATGTTTTAAATAAAGGTGAATGTATTATTGTATTAATATCACTCTATAACCATTATAGGTTACATAGTCTATCTGTTAATTTTGGCTGTCTTTTCAAACTAATATGGTCCCGACGTCCTCTACAGTGGACATACTGTAACATTTTAAAATT
>NW_011349383.1:0-17230 GCF_000735185.1 Notothenia coriiceps | reverse complement strand
GAAATGAACCGGATTCCGGAGCTAAGAGGTTGCTCCGCTGCGGTGTGAAGAGGAAAACCCGGTGCTTTTCAAGCTCCAGCTCCGAACCGGCCCTGAAACACCGTTGGTGTGAATGAGGTATAGAGAGAACACTTTTTCTCTGTTTCCAGGAAATCACGTAATCAGATCTTGAGTTTGTGAAATATTAGGATCACATGATCACATCTCATGGCCTGACCCTGACTGAACTATTTGAAAGTAAATCATTTACATGTTAGGATTATCTAGAGCGAACAGCAACATTTACAGGATTATTTTTTAATTACATTGGACTGAAGCCATTTAGATATGTTGCACAAAGCCAGCTCCATAAATAAATGGAAGACTTTGGTCTGCATTTAAATGTTAACCCGATACAGCACCTTCTTGGATAATACAACCCAATAATGTTATAATTCCTGATGGTTTCTAAAATCGAGTCTGTGGATGATTCTTGCACAACAACCAATCAACAAGGGTGCGAACGGGCTCAATGCAGGCAGAGGGATTTTAGTAATCCATCTTTGCCTGATAACAACACATCAGTTTTCGTCTGTTTTGAACGTCAAACTCTGCATAAAGTTTTACATTTCCCAGAAATCCGTGTCTAATGTTTCTGTAATCTGTTTGCTAACATGACCCTAAATGTATTATATACGTTTTTATTCCTGGGTACTTGAATATTTTTCTGAGAACAAGCATACTTTTCAACAATATTACATTATCCGTCGAAAAAAGAACACCAACCTCAAAAGAGCCAATGTGAAAGATACAACACTATCAGTGAAAGGATATTTTATCACATTTCTAGATTTTATTCTATTTTTGATCAGGTTAAGTGCACATTTGATCGTGTTGTCAGGAAATTATTATAGGTACTATTATAGACATCATCAAACATCAGTGATCAACGCTAATAATTATCTTGTGTAATCCCTGCAGCCAAATTTCTAAATATGGTAAAGACAGACACTGGAGGGTGTTTTAGCAGAGTATTACTCAGTGTCGTAATGAAAAGTTGAGGTGTGCACATTCTTGTAGCTGTGAGCTGGAAATAAGGTTGGGGACTTTTGGGAAACCTGTTGCACGTCTAAAGAATAAGGGAGTGCATCTCTCAAAGGAATAATAACAATCGAAATGCATCCTCTGGGTTTCCCCTCTGCTCTTTCCCTTTTGCCACAATTAGTGTAGTGATGCAATATATTGCAACATTTTAATTATGTAATATAACACTCTGATGACAGTCACGCATTCACTTGTTATTATTAGAGGGTTCGACCAGAGTCACATGATTTAGTATAGTCAGAATTTGATGATTTTTAGACATGATTTAGTCAAATAAAAACTTGAACTTAAAGGTTCAGAAACACTTGTTATATTCAATGGAATGCTCTTAACATCCCGATAGCAATGAATATATGAAATGCTTTGACAATAAATGCATAACAAAAAATCATCTGTGGAAGCCGAAGTACTGTAAAAAGAACGACCAATCATCTGAGCCGGCCCGGCTAAAATACTGGATGGCCTACCTGCCTGTCAGCCTTCCATCTCGTGCACAAATTTATCTCGTGCCCTCATTGGTCATGTGCGCGTTCGTGTGTGTTGGAGGAGGGGCTCTTTAAGGAAGTCTGAGGGAAGGGGCAGATTTTGCTGCGTACTTTCAAATTCTCGCGCACTCGAGCTGGTTTCTCCATTCTTACCTACCCAAACTTTAATTTGGACTTCAACACTTTACTTAGTTTTAAGCCTTTTGACTTGAATATGTTTGATAACTTCCCCCAAAACCAAAGATTAAGAAGTATTTTATTCAATAAGTGTGCCACAAATCAATAGGTTTTCCATGTATATGCTATAACAATCTCAACACTACCTTTTTTAATGATAACGTTGAGTCATACTTGTTTAAACAAAGAAATGTTTCTCTAAATGTTATATATTAATACTCTGGTTTGCAATGGCATTCAATATTTTAAAGAGTGTGTAATGGCTTATTTAAGACATTAAGACATGCCAGTCTATGCAAGATTTACTTACAAAATAACTAACCTGTTCACATTTCTTTCAGTATTATTAAAGTCAAAACAACCGGTGGAGTGAAATTAGATCTTTATTGTGGGAAATAAATGATTGACATAAAGGCCGACTACATGAAGCTAAAGGCCTGTCGGTTACAGGACAACATGAGGAGGGCGGAAAAATTGACAAAACAAGAAAAGAAAAGAAAAATGGCACCGAATATTTCTTTTGATAACAAATACATGTGATATTATTGCATTCTCTACAGTTACCAAATGACAGC
This sequence comes from Notothenia coriiceps, assembly GCF_000735185.1. Taxonomy (NCBI): domain Eukaryota; kingdom Metazoa; phylum Chordata; class Actinopteri; order Perciformes; family Nototheniidae; genus Notothenia; species Notothenia coriiceps. The sequence continues at coordinate 14,910 of NW_011349383.1, read as the reverse complement.
TGGGATACAAGCAAATGCTGATGACATATAAACAATATAATACATATTCTTCTTTTAGAGTTACTGAACAGTTTGTTACAGCATTAACATTGTGGTGACTGCAGGGGAGCTGCTGCCCCCTGGTGGATAGGAATGAAACGATACACTGAGCCACGCTAAACCCAACGCCTCCTCTTCCTCCACCTTTAAGATTTCTTATACTCGATTCTCTCCACCTTGACGTCGTCGCCGATCAGCTGATAAACGTACGTCACCACTGTAGAAGCCTGGATGTCCATTAATACAAAAGAGGGGATGATGTTGCTGTAAGGAGAGAGGAAGATGTGTTTAAGGTCAAAGCTTTTCCTGACTGCGTGTAATTATAGTCAGTCTGGTTTCTAGAGTTACACCTGTTTTGTGTCACACTGGAGGACATCATCAGTGTAATGAACATCTGCAGCTATATGTCTTTTTAGAAAATCTATTTATTTTTATAGAAAGCAGTGCCAAAAAATGTTCTGTCAAATTTGTTAAGTTGTTTTTTTTCTGATCTTTTATTTTAATAAAAGTAGAAATACCACAATTAAGAAATACTTAGAAGAAAAATTCCTACAAAGTTAAGGAAAAGTAGAGGTAGTCAAATTATGGCATATAAGTGTTGTTTTCAGAATAATTTATATTATAACTAGTTATATTATTATTATTGTATTTTATTATTTATGTTAGTAGAAGTGGTAGTATTGTTATTATTATGGTTATTATTATTATAAGTCAGTTGATTGAATGATTGTTTTAAAAAGTGTTTAAATATATCCAACTGACTGGTTTGTAGTGAAAAAAAATAATATATACCTCTGAATTTCAGTGCAATAAACAGTAAGTATATAAGTAGCATAAAGTTGAAATACTCAAGTTAATTACAAGTATCTAGAAATTGTACTTAAGTACTGATTAGATTCCCCAACTGAGCAAGAGATTTCATTATAACAAGTTGCCACTCCTAGCTTATGTGGTGACATTATGAGGTGGTTTTAATCCGTGTTAATGGCTCTTCTACCTTTCCAGTGGGCTGTAGGCTCCTGTGGCCGAACCAGGGTTGATGTAGAACTTGTTTTCGTTCTCGAACGCCTCGAACTTATGTGTGTGGCCGGAGATGAGGATGTCGACGTCCAGCTGTCTCTGGAGCAGCGCCAGGCTGGCCATGTCGCCCCATGGGATCACCTGGTGGCCGTGAATGAGGCCGATCTTAAACTGACCCACCGTCACCACCTTCTGCTCCGGGTAGTTCAGGTTCTGAGTAGGAAAAAATAAAAATGAGTTTAATTTTTGATTTGATTTTAATTTGATTAGATGTATTTTGAATGTGTAAAACAATAATACCAACATTTAACATGAGAATTATTACACGATACAAAATTAATCAGTGTCAGGTAGATATACAAAAATATTACTGATTCTAAATTATGTATAAACAAATAAACAAATAATCTACTTAATTACACATCCGAAAAGTCATCAAGTAATCACAGTACTTATAATTTAAACAGTGCTTCTTTTAATTATATACTTTATGGTTTAACAGTCAAATCTGCAGTTATTACTGTATTAAAAAGGATGTATTTTTTTTCAATGTGTTTCTAAAAATTGTGAACTAAAACTTAATTTGCGAGAAGGGAGCAGTTACAATTTCATTACACGGCTATTAGTATTCAGTACCGGCAGGAGATCCGTTTCATTTCCTTCTTGCTTGTAAATATTTAGCTGTATAAATTAAGGCTTTTTCCCTCAAATGTACCCTCAGTTCAATACCTCTATTGGAATATATTTCAAATAATAATTATGATGGACTTTGAAGAACACTGTCAAACCCCCGTGACATTGTTAAAAGAGCCCTATTATACTTTTTGGAGTTTTCCCTTTCCTGTAGTGTGTTCTCTATCTTTTTGTGAATGTAAGTAGTCTGCAAAGGTTAAAATCCTAAAGTTCCCCCCCCCCCTGTCTGAAACACCTCTATTTGACTCCTTTGTTTACTTCTGTAACATACACTCATGCTCCTATTGGCTAGCGCTCCAACACATTGTACGATATTTCTTAGTGGTGGTCCAATCACAACAGAGCCGGCCAGCTAACCAATCAGAGCAGACTGGGCTCTGGTTTCAGACAGAGGGTAAAAAGAGGTGCTGCAGGACAGGCAGTATGAGAAAGATAAAGAGCTTTTTGAACATTAAAGCATAAAACATTTGCATAATATGGTTCATTAATTATACACAGGCCATATGGGTATAAAAAAACGGGAAACTCAATCATGCACCCATTCCCACAGCCTAAGTCATTTAGTTTAATTAATCAATCCCTTAGCCTTATTCAACATTTTGAGTGTTTTTTTTCTTTTTTATTCTTGTCTTCAAACTGACCTCATCAAAGTCTCCTCGGACTATGTGGACGTCTCCAGCGAGGGTCTTCAGGTAGTCATAGCTCTCCTTGGTGCAGAGGTTTCCCGTGCAGAGGATGTGCTGGATCTTCCCCGGGACCAACAGCTTCTTGAACTTGGCTGGCAGGGTGTTGCACCGATGGGGGATGTGCAGGTCACCTAACACCAGGACCAACTGACAGCATCGAACACACACACAAACACACACACACACACACGCAAACTAACAGGTTAGTCCCCCACCAATGAGTTCAGGCTATGGGATGTAGCCTCTGAACATTGGAAAAACAATGTGGGCCTAGGAAAGAGCCCTGTGGGATGCCGCTAGTCGGGATCCACCACAACCAATTTACTTCTAAGTTAGTAATTATAATATGTATCATATATTGTTAACAAAACACAAATTAAACAACAACCCATCTCAAGGATAATTCAGTAAAAATAAACAGGCTTAATTCATGAAGCTCAAACTTGTAAATAAGCAACGTTTGTGTCAGAAATAAGCTTGGTTTATTAAGTGTCTGAATTCCAACTGTGTTGTGAATGTAATTTGTTACAGAATCTGAAAAACCACAGCACATATGGATTGGAAAAATATTGTTTGAATCAGTACAGATGGATTTCAGACAGTCAATAACAGATGTAGGGCATGAGAGCGATAAAATGATGTTTTCACATATAGAGTCAATAAGGAATAAAAAAATCAGCAAATTTTAATGTTTTTACAAAAAAAATAAAACGTTTTCAGCAACATGACCTTAAAGCCTGTCTGAGTCATAATATATATTTTTCAAGTGCTTTATTTAAGGACAACAGTTAAACTAATAAAACATAACTCTGGATAAAAGCCGTTTTATTTTCTTTGCAGTTTTTTTACATATATCTCTTAAATAATCTATTAGGTTTGCTTTAATCAACAACATTACGGTTTGATTCATTTGATAGCTCAATACAATTTTGTTGTATTGGCCATTCAGATATTTCAGCAACTAAGTATAACATTTATTGAAGATATATTTCTAAAGGTTAATAGAAAAGTGATATTCTCCCTAAAATGTAATTTACTTATCTATCCCATACTGTATTGTTAGGGGGTCAGGAAGTAAACAGCACCTTGTGAGATTTAGATGTATATTTTTACACGGGTTTTAGACATCTAACTTAGGAGCTTAAGGTTTCCTACTTTGAATTATTTTTGTTTTAATGATTTGTAAGTTATTACTTGTTTAGGAGAACAGCTGAGAGCAGGTGTAATTAAAGAATCATATCCCAGGAGTGCAGTTGCTGAATTAGCAGCAGAAACCACAGACCTCCCCAGCTGTGCAAAACCCAACCCTTATGTTAGCGTGGCAGGCAGAAAAGCGAGCAGAAAGACAGGGACCCAACACAAAGCGAGGGCACTTACCCGGTGACCAGACTGGTGGATTGAAGACAGGCAATGAGGGGTGGGAGTAGGACAGTGGGTGAGATAGGAAAGAAGGCAGGATGTGCACGGAGAGAACGACATGAGGCATGATCAACGGTAGCAACATAAGAAAAACAAAAGACAAGAAAGATTTGGGACAAGAAAACTGAAATTAGAAATTAAAAAGTGAATAGAATAAGATATTAATCATAAAAAAACAAACCAGAAAAGTGAATGGTGGAATCGATTGTTAATGGTTGATGGTTAGTGATCATGACAAAGAAAATATATAGATTTCAGCCTACGGAATGTGAGCAAAATCATATGGGGAAGCAAATCAAAGTGCTGACTAGAATTTAGTTATAATCAAAAGTGATCAGTGGTGGAATGTAACTACACACATTTACTGAGGTTCTGTTAAAAAGTACACATTTGAGTTACTTGTGCTTCGGTATTTTAATTGTAAGGCAACTTGTATTCCGCTACATATCAGAGGTAAAGCTTTAGTTACAGTTGTGACTCATGGGAAATCACATATTTTCAGATGTTATAATTGTGTATGTTTGTGATAAACTGAAGGATTAATTGCTGGAAAAAGATCCTACTTCTTCACAAAGATGAACATGGGGTTGATTCTGAGCAACTCATTAAAGTTAACTTTTAGAGATACATTGCAAACATGATAATTGTATAGAATATGATGCATTGCTGTACTTACTGCTGTAATCTACCTAAATATAAATAGAGGATGTCAAATAAGCACAAAACTAAACATTTACAGCAGTAAAATGCAACATAAAACTATTAACCAAAATCATCAAATATAATAACACTGGCAGGAAACATTTTAATACACAATGACTAGTTTTACTTTCATACATTTGGCTTATTGTATAATTGTATTTCACTATGATTTTGAATATATTACTTTTACTTGTGGTTGAGTACTTTCACAGTGTGGTATTATTACTGCTTTTCACTTAAGAAAAGGATCTGAATACTTGTTCCACCACTTATTATAATAAACCTGCTACATAGATTCAAACTGCATCTGAATGAATGAATAATTTAACACTAGTCCTGGTGCAAAAAACAGCTTCGTCTAACTCGTTAAGCCTACCTTTAGAAATAAGTCACAGTTTAAATGCAGGTTAAACGCTGAGTGATCACATCATTATTGCTTCACAGGAAAAGTGCTCCATAAGATAAAGTGGCTGTTAGCCGGTTAGCCCAGCTAGCATTCAGGAAAAAGTAAAAATTGCCCTGATATCAATTATACAGATAGTAAGAATGGATAATGAACACACATAAAAAACTTAAAAGACCCCCATGCAACTGAAGAGAGTGACTTTTAGGGTGCTTGCAGCTTTTTTGCAGTGAATTTTTTGGGGGGACTAAAGTGCTCAGCTGTCATGTGATCGTAGATCCATCTCGCAATGAAGCTTCCCTTAAATATAACCTTAATTTCAGACTGTTCGGGCACGCCAACAACACGCATGTCGACGATGTGCCAAAGAGGTAATCATGATCGAGACGGTGGCTTAAAATGTGGTAAAATGTGGCATTTTCGCCATTTCATACTCACCATCTTCTATTTTGCTGTTTCTGCTCAGTCAAGTTGAGGAAGCGCCTACGCACGTACAGCGTCACGCCGTCAGCCAATCAAAGGAGAGAATGCGTGACGCTTCAAATGAGATAAAACACTTCCTTTTGTCCTTTCAAAATAAAACGAGAAGAAGTATTACTTAATGTTTTATGTTATGATAACTTCATTGTATACGTGCTCAGTAAGTACATAAAGAAAGAAACTAAATAAATAATTAATGTGATCAGAATTGATACAGTTACAATGAACTTCAGGTGTAAAATGTGTTTAATGTCAAAGGTAATTAAAATACCACTCCATCAGGGTATATATTATGTTTTTGGATTAATATTACTGATGCATTAATGCGTCTGTTGCATTCTACTTCTGTAGGTGTTCATGGTTATGCTGTTTTATGGATCTACGATCACATGACAATATATTGCAGAAAGCTACTTGATAATGAATAATGATCAGAAGAAAAAAGACAATCAATTGAGAAAAGTATAACAAGAGGTGGAAGAAGTATCTTAAGTAAATCTTAAGTAAAAGTAGAAATACCACAGTGTATGGGTACTCTGTTACAAGTAAAAGTCCTGCATTGCAAATATTACTCAAGTAAAAATAGAAAAGTATTGCCATCAAAATATAGTTAAGCAACAAAAGTAAAAGTACTCAATCTGCAGATTGGCCCATTTCAGAATAATATATATTTTAGATTTTGATTTAGATTATTGATGAATTCATGTTGGTGAAGGTAATCAAAGCTAGTTAAGGTGGAGCTTTTAATTCCTTTGTATGCTCCAGGGTAGATGGTGTATTTACTCCAAGTGTAACTTATTTAAGTTTTGTATATTTCACATCATCATTCAAAATCTGCATAGTAATGGTATTTAATTAATGTAGTGAAGTAAAAGTACACGGTTTATCTCTGAAGTGTAGTGGTAGAAATACAAAGCATACTCAAGTAAAGGGCAATAACCTCAACATATTACTTAATTAGAGTGCGGACTTTTATTGTTAAATGAATGACATGACCGGAAGTTGCTAACGCCGTGCGTCATGCGCTGCGTCCGTTGGCATGACGTCCGTCAGTTAAAGCGACGTGAGTTAGCAGTGTTTCGCGGAACATTCGAGAGGTAAGATGCGAGAATATTTTATCCCAATTTCCCCCGGCCTTGTCCTGACGTGGATTTTGCATCGGCGGTTGTTAATCAACAAAGAGAGGAAATCAAGTTGGATGAACCAGCGTGAAATACATCTCTTACATTGTCTTTATTATCTTTAAACCAAACTACGTCTTCGTCTAATAACTGCGTTGGCTGCGGAACGTCAGTTAGCTTAGCATATGGGCTTTGGCTATTTCCTTGAGTGCTGATACTGTGAACGTCTGTTTATGTAACTGCTTTAGAGACGCATAATGGGCTTGTATCACCTTGAGAGTAATTATATTTTACATGTATTGTAATTTGTGGGATTGTTGGCGACGACACACCACGTGTAATATTAATGATAGCCAGTTAGCTAGATGTCGTAACACGCTCACTCATCATTACGTTACTACTAATGGGATATCATCAACATTACTGTAGTGTAAGGGAAAACATGTAAAACCATTTTATAGCATACTAAGACATTTGTTGTGTGACATAAGAACTTCAAGAATTATAAATCGATGGGATTATCACGAACCAACCAAAAACAAGTAATTAGTTTATCCTTTAAAATACGCAGAACATTTAAAAAAAAAACTCAAAACAATTGTTTGCCTTTGTTTATTCTAAGGGTGTTTGAAATTGGAGAGTTGAAATTCAGGCGAATAGTTATTTTAAAACCTAGGGTAAATAAGGACACGTATAAAGAACAGATGTATATCTGTCAAAGGGTAAACCTAGCGGTGAAAGGGTAGTCTATTAAATAGATACTTTATTCATCCAACATTTAGAAATTATTCTGTTACAGCAGCAATGTCATCAGGCTTTCCATATTTAAAAGTTGGAATAAAGTACAAACATCTTAATAAAACGACAACAAATATATACATATCTGCCGTAGAAACGAAATGTGAATAAATCATGTTATGTAAAGATGGTCGTTATAATAAGCTTCAGCCTACACCCATTTACATATATATTTATATATATTTGTTTCCATTTAATCTACCGCCTCACCTTATTTATGTTATGATACTTTTCTCTTTATTAAGGACACAAATAAGTAACTACTAGCTACTCCTTGACATAGCGGAACATTTGACAATCGTGCCGACTTTTTTGTAAGGAGCTACTTTGTAGATAAAAGTCCATTCAGGCAATAAACGCTGTGAAAGCAGACCTTTTCAGAAAATGTTATTTAGAGGGATTTTATAACAGATACGTGCGTGACGATGGAGCTTCCCACCCAATGAACTACAGCACCTGATGCTGCTAACGTTAGCGTTTTTTATTCGTCCGCAGTTTGTGTGGATAACAATACGTCTCTCCTCCCCTAAAGGTCCCCCAAAACCCCCGAGGACTTTCCAGTTAACCTCCGAGCCTGGCAACTGCACTGTTTGGACGCTTTAGGGTGTTTAACTGTGCATCTTTGGGAACTGAAAAAACACTAAGAACCCTGCTGCAATCGATACAACACCAGCACCAGCCATCGACCAGCGTTCACTGCGGCTCTTGGACGATCAGCGTTGTGTTTATGTCTTTGTTTTGCGAAAACGGTAAGTCAGTTTGTGGGTTATTTTAAATGTTTGACTACATGTATGGATGCGTGGGTGTATTTCCAGCGGTATTATTGTGCAATATGACGTGTTTTCTGTATCAAAATGGCGTCTCCCAGTCCCACTCGTGTGTGCAGTGGCTGCATGACGCACTCTGCACCAAGTAGCCAAGCTAAAGCTAAGTTAGCCTCCTTCTGAAATGGCACTCGACCTCTGCCTCTTTCTGAAACTCCTCAGCCTAGGGCATCGCTGTCTCATTGTCACACCGTTTGTGAGTCATTTGAGATCGCAGTTCGGAAACTACAGACTCGCTGGCGTTAAAGCCGTCAGTAAGGGGAGAGTAGTGAGGCAGCTGCTCGGCCTCCTCCTGTTTGTGACCTAATAACAAGAGAAGGCCTTATGTGACTAAAACCAGATGCCCTCATGTAAGACAAAAGGCTTTTACAAAACAAAGTTTCTACATGTATGGTAACAACATGTTCTAGTTTAGTGACAGGATTTTATTTGTTCCTTTGGATTAATCTGTCAAGCTTGCTCATCGTTGGATCACATGGTCATTTGCTGCTTGGATTTGAGTTTGTCAGCAGATTTTTCTGATTTTTAAATGATTATAATCTCTTTTAATTAATATCTAAATACTCAAACTTGCTTAACAGGAGACATATTTATATAAGGGAGTCCATAATGTCCCCCATATGTCTCTAGATTCTCTATTAATTGAACTGTCATAACTCAGTCTGATCTGGCTTATTAGTGGCATTCAGGTAAACTATTAAATCGTTTTTCACACTGCAATTACTGTCAAATCCTCTACTCTTAAGGCCATTTTTCCTGTTGCCTTCAATTTTCCAGACCTTTAGTTGACACCTTTTTTAAATTGCAAATTTTCTAAAACCTCAAATATTTATGTTACCATTATTATATTTTACTATTATCTCCTTTTAACTACCTGAATACTGGCACAGATGTATAAACAACCCATCTGCATATGGTACTAGGAAATGCCATTTTGCACTTAAAAAACAGGCTAAACATTTAGATAAGAATAACATACCTTTTTAAAAAGTGCTTTAAACAATTGAACCAGCAAGAACAAAAATGCAATGAATACTATTAGATACATTTAATACAATGCAGTTTTGTTTTAATCTCCATTCAGTTAAGTGCTAGAAGAAACATACGCCACATTTGTTGTAGAATTATTTTTTTTAATCAAATATTAATAGATTTTTTTTGTCTCCTCTTTCAGAGCTGTTGCGCAGCCGTTGGAACCTGTGTGGTGGAAATCTAGCCTTCAAGCAAGGAGCTTGCGGCCATAGCGGCACAGCGTTTTTCATGTCAAAGACAGAGCGCGCTTGCAGTCGTTTATGTCATCCCCTCTTTTCCAGACAGAAGATCCCAAAAAATCCCCAACCAAGATCCTTTTATCGTACTGATAGTGCTAACATCCAGCCAAAATGTCTGTCAACGTCAACCGCAGCGTGTTGGACCAGTTCTATCGCTACAAGATGCCCCGTCTGATTGCCAAGGTAACGGCTCACTGGCTGGATTAAAAAAATGTACATGTATAAATGTGACTACAGTAGTTGAGAGAATGTCAGATTCATAATTTTAATAAAATGTAATTTGCCTGAGATTCTGTTTATGAAATTGTTGTAGAATGAACACTGTTATTCTCTGACCTTTTGGTTGATGATCATCTGTTTTCTGTATTCATCTCATCCAGGTGGAAGGAAAAGGGAATGGAATCAAGACGGTCATTGTCAACATGGTAGATGTTGCAAAGGCATTGAACAGGCCTCCAACATGTAAGTAACACATATTTTCAAAGCTTTGTTTAAATGTGTTCCTCTTAACACATATTAAATTAAATTAACTTTTCAACCAAATCTGTAAAAATAGATTTGGTCTAATAGATGGTACGAACAAAAGTGTATTTTCAAAACAAGGTTCCAAAACAAATAATGATACAACATTATTACAGTACAGTTGGCTGAATCTTTTTAATATCAGTGGTTTCATGGGATCCGTGTGAAGCACGTGGAAAGCTAATAAAAATACTCATCCTGGAAAATGTGTTAAATCTTTGACTCGCGTTTTAGAACGAGCTGAGCAGGTGGACTGTCTGTTATAGTAATTCAATGTTTGTATTGTGACCTTTTGATGTCTGATCTCCTCTGCAGACCCAACCAAGTTTTTTGGTTGTGAACTCGGTGCTCAGACCCAGTTTGATAGCAAAAACGACCGTTACATCGTCAACGGATCCCACGAGGCGAACAAGTTGCAGGACATGCTTGATGGGTTTGTCAGAAAATTTGTTCTGTGTCCCGAGTGCGACAACCCTGAAACTGAACTGGTAAATATTTCACAGCATCTGTACACGTAGACCAAGCACCATTAAGACTTGATTGCGTTCCTTTTCTGGATCTAATAAGATTGAATGTTTCTTATAGCATGTCAATCCCAAGAAACAAACCATTGGCAATTCCTGTAAAGCCTGTGGATACCGCGGCATGCTTGACACCAGACACAAACTCTGCACGTTCATCCTCAAAAACCCACCAGGTGAGATTTCTTGGAGTTGCCAGCAGAGTTGATGGTCCATTTCCCTATTGTGTTGAACAACGCTCAACCCTTAGATGCACGAGTGACTGGACCCTACACTCTTCCATAAGTGGGTCAAAAAGGACCCGTATGTGTTTTTATGCCATTTTGGTCATTTCGGTTAAGAGAAATAACTTTATAAATTTTTTTACATTTAGAAAAAAAAGTTTCGAGCATATTGATGCAAAGATCTCTGCTATTCTGAGACCATCACAGTATTCCAGTCCCTTTTCAAAACTCATCTCTTCTTGTCTACTCATAGCCCACCCCCATCAATCCATGCCGGTTGATCAAGTTTGATAGTCCTATACCCCCCACCCTAACCTCCCCTTATATTGTAAAGCGATTTTGAGTCCTTGAAAAGCCCTATAAAATATAATGTATTATTATACTGACAAGTATCAGATTTTGCTGTGTAAAATAATCTTCCTGAGACGTGTCACTTGTGATGTAGTCTGTGTGGTCTACAGTGAATGTATTCCTGACAGCAACAGGATATAAGAATCAAAGGTTCCCATAGGATCCCATAGAAAATGCATGCGGGTAATTTTTGACCAACTTATGGAAGCTTGGGGTAGTAATACAAAAACTACAATTTCTTAAAATATATAACATTTGAATGGCATGATATCCAAAACATGTTTTTTTGAGGAATAGCTGGAATATGAAATGATAAAAATGTAATTACAAACATACTTCAAGAAAACCACCTCACTGGGTCAAAAAAGACCCACTTATGCATCTAATGTTTAAAGAAATGCGATAATAACCGTGTTGATTCTCCAATTACAGATCCTACTGAAGGTGGATCTGCACCTGTAAAAAAAGAAAAGGAGAAAAAGAACCGCAAGAAGGACAAGGAGAACGGCTCCGGCAGCGGAGAGGGTGGCAGCAGCGAAAACTTTGATGCTCCTCAAGTTGTGGTGGGTTTTAGTCCAGAAACAAATCCAGAAACTACAGGAGTTTAGGAGTTATTTCTTATTGATTAGGAATATCTGCAGAGGCCTCAAAGAGCAACACTGACAACTCTGTCAAAAAAACAAAACATACAAGTATTTGTTTTTTGTATGCTTATAGTAATTAAAATATATGAACAAAAAAGTATGGAAAAGTGATACAATGGTGAATGCAATTTAGAGATAATCTCGCTAAAGAAAATATATTGCATCATGCTTTTGTTTGCCAGAAAGGCCTTTTTAAAAAATAAAAAAAAAAAACACCAGAAGAATCCTATTGGATTTTAGTCGAGGGCAACAGGCCTTTGCTAAATCCCATTAGGCCAACACAAATGCATCATTCCTCCAGCGCTCTATGCGGTCTGTGAAGAATTAGACTGAATTAATTGCTGGATCAATCGGCACAACTTTATTCAAGATTTTTATTTTCACTCTGGCATTTTCTGGGTCCAAAGAAAAAATGTATAGCTGAGGTAACAAAAAAATGTGGACATCTTTCACATTTGCATACAGTGTTTGTACCGAGACATTTCTAGATGTGGTAGTTGGACATTTTGATCAACTCCCACAAACCACCAGTCCGAAATAGTGGCATTATTTGCGGACTGTTAAACGGTGTGTCGTTGCTGAGTTCAACGTCCCTGTGAGCAGCTGACTGAACTCAATGTAAAAACAAATATCAGCAGTCAAAACTCACTAGCTATCACACAGTGCAGTGTTACTGGGATTATCCTTAAAGTCGGTGTGGGGGGTATATTCAAATTATCACTTTTCTGAATTTAAATGTCTAAAATCAACTAGATGTGTTGTATATTTTTGATGAGATGTTTTTAAATGTTAACTAAAGGTGAACATGCTTTTTTTATTCTCAGTTTGCAATCCTTATTTAAAGGTTAAAGGCAGATAAACAATATTGTGGCATTTGTAAACAATTTAATATATACGTGAATGCTGAAGACGCACCACTGTTGACATCAAGGGCTCGGCGCCAGGTGAATGAATATGCCCAGTGTAATCGTTCAGGATTGTTTTACTGTATGAAAGGAAATCCTTTTGTCCTCTTGACCTCCACGCTGCAGGACAGAGACGACGATGATGAAGACTGGGCGGAGGAGACGACTGAGGAAGCACAGAGGAGGCGAATGGAGGAGATCAGCAACCACGCCAAGAACCTGACGCTCAGCGAGGACCTGGAGAAACCCCTGGAGGAGAGGGTCAACCTGTTCTACAACTTTGTGAAAGTAAGGGTCCCATTCTTGATTAGACTGTTCACAATATCTTTTACTTCCTCTTAAAATCTACTTATTATTCAACAATAATGACAGAAAAAATTGCTTGAGAATTTAAAAGTATAGACATGTGACCTAAGTTTTTCATTGACGTAGCTAATGTACAAATTACAATAAAGTCTTGAATAATAACTATAGATTTAATATTTCCATAAATTCCAACACGGGTATTGACAGAAAGGTTGGGGGCAACATGAAAGGAACACTTCATACCGTCACCCCTAAGTAAATGCTGCCCTTCTCAGTTTTAAAATGGCTGTCTTAAAAATGATCTCCCAAATTAAAAGTAGATGGCATACATGCAATATATAAATCGCCTCGCACAACTTTGTCCGATATTAACGCTCTGGATCCATCAGTTATTTTTAGACAATCCTAGTTTCTGTTCCTTAACTTGTGGTGTGGTCAGCGCCGCCTAACATTCCTGTTTTCCATTCACAGCATAAGAAGGAGACGGGAACCATCGATGCGGCCGATAAGGATATCTTGGTGGAGGCGGAGCGTCTGGATGTGAAGGCCATGGGCCCCCTCATCCTCAGCGAGCTGCTCTTCAACGAGAACATCCGCGACCAGATCAAGAAGTACAAACGCCACTTCCTGCGGGTATGTTGAATAACGCATGAATTATGTTTTTTTATTGGTCTATTTCTGGCATTGAAACATGAACAAGATTCCTCTGATAATGCTTAAAACATTTCTATATGTGTTGGGTGGCTTCTGATTTTAAATATTCCCCTCAGTTCTGCCACAACAACAAGAAGGCTCAGAAGTATCTGCTGGGAGGTTTTGAGTGCGTCGTGAAGCTGCATCAAGTTCAGCTGCTGGCTCGAGTTCCCATCATCCTCAAAGAGATGTACGACTCGGACCTGCTGGAGGAAGACGTCATATTCGCCTGGGCTGAGAAGGTGGGTGTCGATCTACATTTGATTGATTAAAAGTACATAAGGGGGGAATAAATAATGGAAGCTTATTTTGACCAGAAGTTTTATAAAAGCTTACATGTGTACCAATCTCTGCCCTCTAAATATTAACCCGTTGTGAACTTTTATACCCTTTTTTAAAAAGCAACGATGGTGATGGCCAAATATTTATTTTGTGCTTTTTCTTGGTGTTTAATTCAATAAAAAAATTACTTATTATGGGACCCCCTCTAAAATGAGATGCTACCTATCCTTCAATAAATACATTCTCAAATAGAATTACATTAGAATAGGTCAATCATTTGTTTTGACCCGTCCTGCTAAAAATAAACACATGACCAGTTTTGCACATTTAATCCTTAAAATTATATATTTGTACTTAATCCCCAAAAAACACTTACTGTTGGGGAAATGTTTTCCAAGGCCCATACAGGGTTCTTACGATCATTAAAAACCTGGAAAAGTCATGGAAATTCAAAATGCAAATTCCAGGCCCTGGAAAGTTATGGAAAACAATATTTTCCCCAACGTTTTGGAAAAGTCATGGAAATGTAACTAAAGTTGCATCAAATATAATTTATATTTTATCTAATCGCCGAAATAGTAATACTATAATGATAATACATACTGTATAGTAATGAAACGTAAAATGGCATTTAACTGACGAGGTATTTTGCTGGTGAGAGATTTTATTTGCTTTAGCGTGTAGAAGCTAGTAAGCCTACTGTTTCATTTGTTTTAGATAGGCACAACATGTTTCATATGCAGACCTTATTTTCCTGTTCCATGTTAAAATAAACCATTTTCAGTGGTACCGCTGAGAAAGAATAATTTGTTTTTGGTCATGGAAAATGAGGGAAAAGTCATTGAAAATCATTGGTGAAAAAGTGTATGAACCCTGGTTTTTCAAAATAAATGCTGGTTTTGGCCTAATGTAGCTAGTTTAATCATTTCAAAGTTAGCTATCATCTTCATATCTCTGTTAAGTTATGACGAGTTGAAGAACTAAAATTACTTTAGATCTGTTTGGT
>NW_011349382.1:54762-66747 GCF_000735185.1 Notothenia coriiceps | reverse complement strand
GTTAACCAATCATCACTCTTCTCTGGTTACTTTCACTTTTCCATGGTGCTGTGAGAGGACATCGCTGTATTCGCCTGTGAGTTACATCCGCAGGGAGATTCGGATCAGTTCCATGGTTCCACCACATAATGTAACGCAGTAACGCACCCATTTAAATCACAGTAACTATAACGGCGTTACTTAATGGGAATAGGTAACTAGTAACGCTATTAGTTCTCGCAAAAAGTAGAGTAACGCGTTAGTCCCAACACTGCAGATCAACAACAAAGATACGATTCTCATTTATTCATTTTAAATACATTTTATTTATATAATTAAATCGATATTTTGTTTGTTTTATCTGAGTGTTCCAGGGTATTCTCTGAATACCTTGAAGGCCCTGACGGTTCGCCACTGGTCTACACCCACATTTTCCAGACATGACAATTCCTATCAATGATAATTGTACATATTAGCTTTGCTATTATAAGTGCCTATATAGTCAAAGTTTAAGGTTGCAATCAGGTCATATTTGTCACAAATGGAGGAAGAGCAGGGTGGACCCAAATTAATGATGTACTGTACAAGGTAGGCTACAGAAAAATAACTTTTTAATTGCAGGTAATCAGGCAGAGCAAGGCAAAACAAAAGTAACAAATATCTCCAATGCACACAAAACAGAACACGGATCGGACAACGATCAGAAAACCAGAACTGAAATACCTGTAGGACTCATTTCAAGGACAAGACACATCTGGGTAGGGAAGGTAAAACACAAAAGGCACTGTGAACAGAATCAGGTAAAACAAAGAGACAGGAAGTAAAAAGAGACATAAAACATGGGGAGAACCCTTTTAAAAATAAAACAGGAAACACAGAGAGATGTTGAGAATCCTGGCACATTCATTTTCAATAATGTACTATTTATATGGCCCAATAAGTGCAGCTCAGCGGGAATGAGGGAGATGGGAGTGTTGGAGTACTGGTTTTCCCTTGTTAAATGCTGCAGACCCGGAGGGAACCCCGCTGTTGGACATTAGCTAATCAAGCTACTGGCTGAAAGAACCAGGCTGTGCAGAAAAGTGTTCTTAGATTAGGAAGGCGTCTAACTGAAATAACTCACCTGGAAAATCATTGGCAGCCATTATAAGAGCTCTAGAATTAACTGAATTCTAAAAAGTAGGCTTTTGTAATCTCTTTTACCCTAGTAATACAGGTACACTTTATTGCAAATGCCTGTTGGTGTTGTTTCCTAAGTCTGACTATTTTCTCCTTTACCTTTTTACTGTAATATGTTCCATGAAGGAGAAAGAATACAGTTTATTAGAGAAAAACAATGGACATAATTAGCCATCTGGCTCTTTTGTAACACTGCAGTACCCCTTCAGAAAGAGAGAAAACGGAAGCCAAGTTGACCTCTGCTTCTGCCTCACACTTCCAATACTTTGGTCCAGGAAGATCCCTGCTATCCTTTGCCCTAACCCTCTGTCCTCAATTATTTTTCAATATATGTCTTTTTTTCACCACACCACTGCCTCTGAGTGTGCCTCTGCCATGAAAGCAATTGTGGGCTTAAGCTGTTGGATGATTGCGTAAATGGAGAGCTTCTCATATAAATAGAATTTTACAAAACAGGATGTTATTGGCAGTCGGAATTGTGGGTTGCATTATCTCCCTTACTTTAGTATAAAATGATTTGGTGTGCACTATGCTCAAGGAGACAAAAAAGAAAGAATTGAAGCACCTTTTCTTTAGCATTTTGGGAACTCAACCAGCCCATATAATGGCTGCAATTTGATGTGTCTTAGTCCTTTCACCCATTAAGAACCTTCCTAAGCAAAAAAAGACTATTCACGAGCAGCCATGGTGCCCACAAGAAGAACCAGTGGCGACTGGTCATAAGGGGCAGGTACGTGTCAGCAGAAAGTAATTCAAATAATAATTTTTTTAAAATGCAAATAAATGCAAAGAAAATACATCTTAAAATATATTTTATGATCATGTTTAATCATCTGATTCATCTGTACATTGCTGTTTTAGTCTGTGTTCTTCTAATTAGTGTCCATAGTGTGTGCCTATTGAGCTGTTTAGAGCTACGTGGGTCAAGCCCCGATCATGCCCCTCTCTCTCACTGTCTAAGTGAATGGTTGCTGTAAAAACTACACTGCGCATGCTCAGAGTTTTTTCTATTCAATGTGTGCGGCAACAAAATAATCACCATAGGGGCACTGTGCTGACATACCTACCAAACGTCATCTCATAATTCAGAGAGCTGATTGGCTGTAAGTACGTGTGCCGCGAAAATAGTAGTCGTTTGTGAAGAGGAGACGAGAGAGAGCAGCGTATAGCGATTCAAATCAGTAAAAGTTGTTCGTGCCCCACCCCTTTTGTACATATAAAAACGCCACTGGGAAGAACCCAGTCATCAAAGAGCTGGCCAGCTAACCAATCAAAGGCAGACTGGGCTCTGGTTTCAGACAAACTGAAAAAAAGTGCTGTAGACAGGTCATAGTAGTAGCACAGAATATAAATATGAAACTGAAAATCAGCTTAATAGGGCCCCCCTTTCAAAAGTGGACTTCAGGAATACATTTACATTTTGTTCAGTCATTTTTCGCCATGTGTAGCATAATTAATGAAGCAACATTTGTATTGTGTTGCATAATGACAACAAATTATCCTTGTGAATCCTTGACATTTGTGGTTTTCAATTACATTTAGCGACAACCACTATGCCCTGGTACTGCCTCACAGAGCCGTAGACTCTTACTCTTGTTTTTTTTAATTAGCAATGTGTCAGTGGCAATGAGCTCAAATGAGAATTAGTACAATAATACAAAGGGCTATTTTATAGCACATTTTGTGGAGGAACAAATCCGGAGTCAATGCCCTGTTTGAATGCGTGCGAGTGAGTTATATTGCACCTCTTTCTCTGGTAATGAAGCCATTTTTACATATGCTGCAAAGTAACACTTTATTCTGTGTTCCGGCAGATAGGTGGAGTGCCATGTCTATGTTGGCATAAAATATGTACACCTTGCCAAAAACATCCACATACAGCATTGTGTGGTTCTAAATGAGAGATGACAGGGTTTAAGTATTCTTGTCCTGTGATGAAAATCCACTTTATACATGCTTTTTTTCTTTTAGTTTCAGTAATGTGTTCACAGGTGTGCAAGAAAATGTGATTCTTAGATTCTAATTCTCTCTATCCCAACCTACCCATCTCTTACTATTGTGTAAATCAACATAGAGCCACTTTCTCTAAATCATCATGTAACTAGTGCAGACAAGCAATTAAGCGTAGGAATTGGAGACATGACAGCACTGACTAATACTGTTGGAGTTAAGGAGTAAAGGGGGTGGAAAGCCACAAGTAACCAGTGTGTTCGAAAGTTTTAACAAGCATTGAAGAATCAAAGTTGTATAGAGAGGTGTGATGAGTCCTAAAAAGACAAAAATAACGTGTTAGAAGCCTGAAGTAAGGTCTTTGGTTAAAACAAGCTCACAAGATGTTCACGTTTTGTTCAACAAGATGAAATACATCAGTAAATACTCAACTCTTTGTCTGAGACTTGACTAAATATACTAAACATCATCACGGCAACACAAGTCCACCTTTGGCTTAGCGGTGGTGACGTGAAGTCATGTGACCGTGATGTAGTTGGTTTATAATGTTACATTTTACACTTCAAAAAGTGGTGTTTATGTGGAGAGCCAAGCTAGCGTAAATATCTGCAACGGGTGGTAAAGGATGCTCAATCTCGATCACACACTCCGGCCACTTCCTGTTCAAGACAAAAACACCAACACACTACCAGACTGGAGAACAGCTTCTTTTATCAAGCTGTAGGGAAAGACTCCTGCAGGACTACATCATTACTGAAAAATTATTTGGTAGTAGTAGGAAGAAAGCTGGCCAGTGCATAAAGAAGAAAAAATATATCTGGACATTTTCATACTTTATTTACTCAAATAAATGTGAGATTAATACAATTTAGAATTTACAATGGGATGTAAAGGTTTTACATTGATAAACAACTTTCAGGGGCTTGAAAAGAGGCCTTTTCTATGACTATTTAATAAATTAAATAAGTGCAGTAATGCAATTTACACATTTGTATGCATCAATCAATAATTTACTTTACACAAGTATGATGAATCCTTAAGTCACAAAACTATTTCTCTCTCACACACACAATCATTACCTGACTAATAGCACACACTAATGTTTTCTAGAGTGCTCTTAAGACAAGAAAGATAAAGGAGGAAATAAACACAAAAAGTGCAAGAACATTAATAACAAAGCTTGAATGCTTGTGTACAACTTCTGATCAATTTGTATGAAAGAACTATCCAAGGGCAAAGCTCTCATTTAAAGGCTGGTGGTTTCTATTGCCAAGTATGAAAGTATTCACAGTAATGCTCTACAAGGGAAATGAAAAACATTTAATTAAATGATGCAATTATTCTCATAAATGCTGCTGAGGACAGTGCAAGAAGAATATGTAGGTGGTTTTATTTGCTTCCTTCCTGGAATATACGTGTAAACCTCATTTAAGATAAGAGTATTCCAATAATTTATTTCACAAATGATGCCCGCTGTCCAATTTGTGGCAGTTGGAAGACAGATGCGAATGTAAACTGCTGCTGGAAAGTCAGACCCCTCTCCCCTGAGATTATCCGTCATTACTGGGGAAGATATTCTTAACTGATGTAAGTATAATGTAAACACTGATCATTTGCCCTCTTTACAACTTTGTGCATTGCCTCAAGGTGATTTGAAAAGACCGATATCACAGCAGTGATTGATAAAACTTTTTTATAGCTGGAAAGGTTGCTAATTGCCATGTTCCGTTTTTGTAGCTGTGGTGGCTATTACATCTTTAAAGTCCTATTTTGTGAGGTGTTAATAATATTGTGTCTACGCCTTATAATTAAGTGTTTATACACAATCAAATGAAAAGGTAATTAGGGGGGAAAGACACTGATAACACCATAAGAACTATATGGCATTAGAAGGGCTGTGAACTGAAATAGCTCCCTGGAAAATCTTAAATATGATACTCAGATACATTATTGAAGGTCACTTGTGGTTATACATAATTTGTACCAAAACATTAACCTCATTTTATTTTCAGATTATACAATGTTTTTTTGTTCTGATAAGTATCCTAGAATAATTTACCAGAATAGGATCAATAAAGTAAATCCAATCTAATCTAATTCAAACTATGCAAATGGAATAAAAGCAATATTGATTGTCTGTGATCAAATGTTTTGGAGAGATTACTGATAACACAACTCTGCAAGCCACATATATTTTGTATAAAAGCATTGAAATTGTTGTAACCAGTGTAAAAAAATAGTTATTATGTGTAGTGTTTACTTACACTGCCATATAGTATTGCAATATGGGAAAACATAAAACAAATCCTACTAAAATTACATTCTGTAATGGTATGTTTTTTAAATTGTTCCATCATTTCATTTATTTCCCTTTGTGGTTTTATTATTTTTACCAACACACATTTACATTTTAATTGAAATCAGCCTTTTGGGTGCACTTTTTTTCCACTAAGACTAGAAATTTCCTCTTCCACGGCTAATCCATTTTCACCAAGTATGCACTGGGACGTGTATTGTGATGCAACAGCAGGCTGGAAAAAACAATATAGCCGATTGTCTCCGTATCGCCCGTCCCATGTGAACGTATTACTTCTTCCGCCCAGACTTATCACAGCTCTCCTCAGCCAGTGGCCCCTGGGCTTAAAGCTGCTGGAGCCTATAGGCCTTTCTGCACCTGATTCCTCATTTTGCCCCTGAAGACCATAGTCCTCCATTTGTCATTGGTAAAAATGCAAAAGAGCTGGTGTGTGCTTCACATGACAAACGGGGAAGGAGGGTGGACTGAGGATAGAAACAAAGAGGACAAAAATATCAGCATATCTTACAGAGATGATACAGAAAGTATTTACCTCTGCCAAGCAAAATATGGGTTCTAACTGTACTTCCTGTTATAGGAAAAAGCAAATAATGTTGTATATTATATTGTACTGTAGGTCACACTATATTTAGTGGAAATACAGTACTTTTAAGTACTGCTTCTACTGAGAAATGTTTAAATGCTTTAATGTTCAAAAAGCCCTTTATTTTTCTCATACTGCCTGTGCTGCAGCACCTCTTCTCACCCTCTGTCTGAAACCAGAGCCCAGTCTGCTCTAATTGGTTAGCCGGCCGGCTCTGTTGTGCTTGGTCAACCGCTTAGAGATGTGTCAGAAATGTCCCTCTCCTTAGCATATTACCTATAATGTGTTGAAGCACAAGCCAATAGAAGCATGAGTGTTACATAGTGATAGAATAGAATCGGAGGGATGAAACCCTCTTTAATGGTCACACATGCAGAGCACACAGCACACACAGTGAAATGTGTTCTCTGCTTTTAACCCATCCTAGTACCAGGAGTCTGGTATTAGGAGCAGTGGGCAGCTATTGTACAGCGCCCGGGGAGCAATGGGAGTGAGGGTGGAAGGGGGATGTCCGGTGCCTTGCTCAAGGGCACCACTATAGCCGCGTTCACACCGCAGTACTTTTCGCACTTTAGTTCCGATATAGTTCCAAAATGTCTCGTTCAGACCAAAAAGAGCCGGAACTAAAATGAGTTCATCAGAACATTTTTTACCCCCTTTTCTGTCTCTGCTAGAGAGCAGGGACTTTCGTGAGAGAAAAAGGTTCCTATGTCTGATTGGCTGGCCGGATTGCAAACCACGCCCCGTAAAACTCCCAAAAAGTGTTGTGAAGCCGCCCTTTTAATATCCTTGCATTGCATTATTAGCATTAGCATTAGCCCAGCGCACAAACGCAGAGAGACTAACTTATGGCAACACAAAAGAAAACATGGGAGCGGTGGAGATGAGGAGGTGTCGGCGTTCTGGCGATTTACTCGGAAGTCCCCAACTCCGGGGACTTCCGGCCGAGGACTCCAGGTGGCAGTGTGGCAGTAAGAAACGCCGTGAAGTTGTTTGCGGCCTGCCAGTAAATCCCAAAGCAGAAGAAGATGAAGTTACGTCAGCGGCTTCATTTGCCTAATCCTTCTCCAGGAACTTATTCCGGTGTCAACGCGATCTGTACTTAGTTCATGAGAACTAAAGAGTTCTGATGAACCTTTGTGGGAAAAGTGTGAATGCGCCTTATGTTGCAGTAGTGAACAAAGGAGTCCAATGGAGGCGTTTCAGGTAAGGGGGGGAGAGAAGAGATCGTCCCGCCTGGAGGGAACTTTGGGATTTAAGCCTTTGCAGACCATTTCATGCACAAAAACCTGTATAACACACTACAGGAAAGGGTAAACCCCAGTGTTTGGAGTATTTTTAAGTTTTAAGCTGCTTTATACTTTTATTCAACTACAATTTCGAAGGGCATATTGTACTTTTTCTTCCACTACATTTTGTTTACAGCTTAAGGTATTAGCTTAAAACGATTCCAAAATGAATGAAGAAATCATGATTTATTAATTTAGGAATAGATGTTAATATATTTTTAATGCAGGACTTTAATTGCAAGTATTTTAACAGTGTATTATACTTTTTTGTAGGTAAAATGTCTGAGTACCTTTACACCTTTGACTGTATTCAACCGTTTCTTTCAGTTTGATTTATTGCATTCAGATGGCAAAAATAAATATTGCAATCATATTGCGGTTTGAGGTGATATTTATGACACAGCGTTACACAGAGTCATTATAAATCCATTGACCACCGTTGTGTCACACACCCCAAGTGGAATCCTTGCCAATGCATTCTAAAAACAATTTCTAAATAACCATGCTCAATGGGAACGTTGATGAATGGCCTGTCTCATGCTTTGGGAAGGTGACAGAAAGGAGGGGGAGGGGTTGGGGAGGTGGTGGAGGACGGGGGAAGCTAAGTGTGGAGGAGCAGGAGGGAGATCCTGATGAAATTACAGGATGGATTGATTGATCTCAGTGGATGCATGTTGCAATGGAGGGAACGCAGTTAAATCTGATGCATCTAGATTAGTGTCAGAGGAGCCACTGAAGGACAATGAAAGCCATCATCAGGAGACGTGACCTTCTCAGCATATGAAGCCCCCAGCGCGCCAGACCGAGCCTCATGGCAGTAAACCAAGAGCTGGAGGAAATAACTGTGCTGCCAGGAGAAAGAAAAAAGGACAATATGAGGCAGGAATGAATTTGCAGATGTTTCAATTCATATTCATTAGCATGGCTTTCCATTATGGAGCGGAAATGAATGGTTAGAAGACAATTGGTAACACAGAGAGGAAGCTGGGTGGTGTGGTACAGCATTACGCACAGATCCAACATGCACAGAGACAGCAAGAGAGCGTTGGGTTTCGTGTTCCCATGCTTTCCAGGAGGCATTACATTCAGTCCTGATAGATTTTCATATTTGCTGGCAAAGCAGACTCTCCAGTGTTAGGCAAGAGGGTGGGGAATGTATGAAAGGCTTAAATGATCAAGGAATACAAGGAGAAAGAATGCTTGAACCATATATGTGCACACACATAACAGGCACTGGTAATCTGCATAAAGAGATCCTGCTTTCATTTGCAGAGGCTTTTTGATTCTGTTTGTAGTCAACGCAGTACGGACCATTCATGTTCGAGTAGGCAGTTGCGTGCATGATAACAATCTTTGAGAGCAGAAGAGGCATACATACATTGACACACATTTAAGAGACGGATCACGTTTTGTTCAGCCGGATAATATCCACATGTCTACCCTACTTTTATAATTTTCGAATCACAAATCTATTGAACAAAACGTGATCCGTCTCTTAAATATGTGTCAACCACAGACCTTATTTCGAGCTATTTTCCAAAATTCTATGGAGAAATTGCATTGCTTTTTTGTCGAGGGAACCGGAAGGAGTTTACTTCCGGGTTTTAGGACGCGTCACTGTGGCACTCTATTTCACACACTTTCCTGACTTCATCAGTAAGCTGCGCCATTGTCTCTGGAATTCCATTAGGCAGAACTAGCTTCCTGGTGTCATCGGAATTCAGAAGAATTTGTAACTTGGCTGGCGTTTTCACGGTCATGTCAGGCAACCCAAAAGGAACTAGAAAAAACAAGAACATAAACAATGATATTAGTAATAGTGCAATGATACACTGACGACTGAATGTCAGTGCATGTCTCACAATAGTGACATGCCTGGAATGACAGAGCAAATTATTGCTACCAGTTGCTCTTGTTCAATAAACATACAGATGTGAGGATTGACTTTACATGCAACAATATTAATGAAGTGCAGTCTTGTATTTTTAATTTACTTGTACAATACATACTTTTTCTCATTTAACTTTAATATTTTAAATTACCTTACTTAACATTTGGGTACCTAACTAGATATATTATCACTTGAGATTAGAGTAGAGTAACGCAGCGTCCACACGGCAGCGTGCGTTGAAGCTAAATTCAATCACATCAATCTTCCGCCCCGGACACACAAGCACGCGGTTTGATTGGCTAGAGCTTGTACTGGCATATAATTTGATTGGCCGTCGTAGCTTGAAAAGTTGAACTTTTCTCAACTTTTGAAGCGAGCAACGGAGGCAAAGTGAAGTGACGGAAGCACAATGCAGTTCGGCAAAGCGTGACGTCAAAGTGAATGGGAAGCTGCGTTGACGCTTCAACCAGGGTTCAAGTTATAAACTGAGCTCTATGGGGTCTTTAAACAACAACAACACACACACAAACTTAAATAAGAAAAGGTTCAACTACGCACACACATCATCTTGGCTCGCGCAGCACGCTCACAGGCATAGATTGCGCAACCTTGAAAGTGCAGTGCAGGCATTTTGTCATTCAAGAGATGCGTAGTTCTTTTGGAAAACATGTTTTGAGTTTAGCCTATTCACCTCGTTAGCATAAATAATACTCATTACATTGACACATGCATTATTTTTGATAAAAATAATGGTTGTTGGTAATGTATTAGCGACCCACACAGATGTATGATTTCACTGCGTCCATTGGCTCCCACATAACTCGAACCCTGGCTTCAACGCACGCTGCCGTGTGGACGGGCCGTAAGTCTCCATTTTGGGTTTTTCAATCCTTTTTAAACGTACATGAAAACTACTTGCAGTTCATTTTGGAACTTACCTGACGCTGCCCGCCTCCGGCGTCTATAGACAAGAGATCAACTCAGTGAAAGCACCGCCTGCTGACCAATCAGAGCACAGTGTGCGGAGTTTAAATCTATCAAGTCATATTACAGGAGAAAGGAAATACAGTTTAACCTGCCGTATGCAGAGAAGACGCCGACATGTCGCACTTATCATTCATATCACATCATCAATCAGATCATCGATCATATAATATCATAAGATATCATATATTTCCTTATCTGAGTCAGCTTCTCGAGCCGTATCTGGCCGTGCAACACTTACATTGTCACATACTGTATGCAGAAGTGTTATTTTAAGTAACACATTAGGTTGACGAAACACTCAACTCAAATGTAATTAAAGTCAGATCCACTCGTGTCTAGATGGGGCAGTGATATCATAAAACTGTTGTACGCTTTCAAACACTTTATTTATTTTTTAACCAGTTGTTCTGTATTCACCTTGCAGGTGCAACTATGTGGCTTGCATCCTGGATTATATGTTTAAATCATGGATGTTTAAAGTTCATATTTGTCTAATATTAGTTTACTTTTCATTAATGAGGTATGACGCTGCGCTGTCAGTACACTTGTCCCAGATACGGCTTTGACTTGTCCCTGTTTGTGATTGGTCAAATGTTGCTAACCCCGCCCCTTCACATGAACGCTTTCAGCTGGAGAGAGGAACCCTTGCTTGATTTACCGAGTTGATAACCAGCGTCGTAGGACCGCTTAGCGAGATCTCGTTTGTTAGGGTTAGTGAAGATAACTCAAACATATCCAGGGTATGTTGAACTGGCTTCGTAGTACAGGGCACAGGTGGCTGCATAGCAGCGCTAATGNGTGTGTGTGTGCGTGTGTGTGTGTGTGTGTGCGTGTGCTGGTGGTGAGCGTTGCCGTGTGTGTGTGTGTGTGTGTGTGCGCGTGTGTGTGTGTGTGTGTGTGTGTGTTAGCATTAGCAAGTGTTCGTGTGTGTACACACACACACACACACACGCGCACACACACACACACACACACACGGCAACGCTCACCACCAGCACACGCACACACACACACACACACGCACACACACACACACACACACAATGGCAGATGCAAGTATCAGCGAGAGCAGCAGCGCATTTACAACTTGGAGATATAACCACTATTTTCAATTTGTGGGGATAAAGGACGCAACAAATATTATGGTCAAATGTAAACTGTGTCACTTTGCAGGACAGAAAACTAGTCGCCAATGTTAAGTTACGCTTAGTTCTGCAGCTTAACGTTGCATTCGGAGAAAAACACGGAGATGTAATCCATTTAGCCAAGCCTGGCATATTTTATTATAAGGGCTGCACGCATCACTCTCACGGGGACAGCCTTCACTGGAAGTGAACTGGTTCCACACACACGTGGCAATCAAGAGCTGTGATTAGCCTATAGGAGGCAGGCATGCATCCTATACCCCTTGTCCTTGCGCCTCACTGTGGCACAAGCACAACATTGCACATCACATGGAAAAGTACAGTACCACATACAAGTGAGGACATATATCCCATCAAATCTCAACACCCCCACTTGTTCTCAGGTTGTTATAATCTTAAACAAGAAAAACAAAACCATCAAAAAAAATAAATACAGAATGAATGTGAACCCCTGTGTCTTGTTACACATTTCAAACTCCAAAAATAATTGCACCAAACCTCTTCAGTTTCAATTTAGTTGCAGGTTTCGTCATTATATCAGCAACCATATCATCTGTAGGACAATACATCAGAATGACTCTCCCCTCACTCACAGTGGATCTGATAAAGTGGTACTTTATGTCCACGTGCTTACTCCTCTGTCTGTTTACAGGGTTTTTGGCGAG
>NW_011349382.1:52834-54462 GCF_000735185.1 Notothenia coriiceps | reverse complement strand
CTGTTAAGTTACGCTTAGTTCTGCAGCTTTACGTTGCATTCGGAGAAAAACACGGAGATGTAATCCATTTAGCCAAGCCTGGCATATTTTATTATAAGGGCTGCACGTATCACTCTCACGGGGACAGCCTTCACTGGAAGTGAACTGGTTCCACACACACGTGGCAATCAAGAGCTGTGATTAGCCTATAGGAGGCAGGCATGCATCCTATACCCCTTGTCCTTGCGCCTCACTGTGGCACAAGCACAACATTGCACATCACATGGAAAAGTACAGTACCACATACAAGTGAGGACATATATCCCATCAAATCTCAACAGCCAAAGACCCCACCGTCTCAACCACCTGCAGTGANGGAATAGTTAAACTTTTAATCATTGCTTTACAAATTGAATACCTTAATAACCAGTGTTGGGCAAGTTACTTTTAAAAAGTAACTTGTAATAGTTATAGTTACTGCTCTCAAAAAAGTAACTAGTTACTTTATTAGTTACTAAATTATAAAAGTAAGTAGTAACAAGTTACTTTACTTTAAAAATAATAACAATAAAAATACAAGTTTTTGTGTTGTTTTTTGCTGACTAGTTCTCTGAAGGCAACAGACTCGACCGTTGCGATGGGCAGCATGTCCTCAACAACATAAGCCTACCTGGCAATCAATCTGTTTACTGTAGTTGACTCTGGGTGAAATTTGGCGATTTAAATTTTTTTTTTGCTGTTTAGATGTTGTTGCTCCATCTGGGTCACTGCAGGTGGTTGAGACGGTGGGGTCTTTGGCTGTTGAGATTTGATGGGATATATGTCCTCACTTGTATGTGGTACTGTACTNTGGAATAACGATAGACGCTTCCGGGGCAATGCTTCTCTATGGCAAAAACAGCACGAACATGGTCAAAATAGTCATAGATTAAACCAACGCTGTTATTTTAAAAATAACAGCGTTGGTTTAATCTATGACTATTTTGACCATGTTCGTGCTGTTTTTGCCATAGAGAAGCATTGCCCCGGAAGCGTCTATCGTTATTCCAACCCAGTTTAGATTTAACCACGCCCACTTCCGCATTACGCAAGGATCGACGTAGCTCTACGTAGATACGGCACATGCGAAATCTGAATCTGACAATGAATCTGACAAGCAAAATACCGTCCTTATAAACGCTGCATAATATCATAGACTGTATGCATAATATACAATATCTTTGCCAATATGACTGACGACCACACTATGCAGTGCTGAGGTAATGTTAATTCATCATTTAATATTAATTCCTGATGGATATAAGAGGGATACATTAGCAAACATCTGTATATATAGCCTATATATAATGTTTTGTTTTTTTGTTTGTCATGTAACATGTTAACGTTTATTTAATATTTTATAGACATTTATAATATGTTATAAATGTCTATTTTAACATTAATATATATATATGTTTATAAATGAATAAATGTGTGTAGGCCTATATATATATATTAAATAGTATCATTAAATAATGCTAATACTTACACCAGCTGAGATGATAAAACACCAGTAAACATCCGTGTGTATAAATCGAATATCGCAGTATCTGAGTAGGAAAGCCGTCCAATATCGAGTATCGTGCAGCGAGTCCCTCCGCATTTCGTCG
>NW_011349382.1:39098-52461 GCF_000735185.1 Notothenia coriiceps | reverse complement strand
TATATATATATAAAATAGTATCATTAAATAATGCTAATACTTACACCAGCTGAGATGATAAAACACCAGTAAGACAAAAAACAACTATTCCTGCTTTACCGCGACCGCTATGGCTATAACTGCCGAAGATGAAGTCTATGACGCTAAAGCTACGTTCTTGCGTAATGCGGAAGTGGGCGTGGTTAAATCTAAACTAGGTTGGAATAACGATAGACGCGCCCTGGCCGTTGCACGTTTGGACTGACAGTTTGATCAACCAATCATATATTGATTGGTTGATCAAATGGGCGTATTCTTTCAGTGTTTCCCTCGGTTCCAGGGTAGAATATTCTACATATCTTCTAGAAACATATTTTCTCCCACGTTACGTTTCTTATGAACATATCTTAAATACGTTTATTTTCTACATATCTCTGCCATATATTGTCTTGCTTATAATAATGATAATAGTCATTTATAAATATCATTTAAGAGCACACATTTGAAATCAGTAGGCAAGGCTGTAATTTGGCCAGCTGTTACTCTCATGAGCGAGGCAGAAAAAATTATAGTTTTAACATGCCAAAAAGCTGCTGTGTCGTTTATTGCACCTCAAACATTAAAACAAATCCAGAGTTACTTGTTTCTGTAATTCCTCTAAGAAGAAAGGACAATAAATGGCAAAGATATGTAGAAAATAAACGTATTTGAGATACTTTCATAACGAACGTAACGTGGGAGAAAATACGTTTCTAGCTAAACGTAATTGAGAATGCAGTTTAGTTCTGTGGGAACGTCATTTTTAGGATACAGGGCTGCCATAATACATTCTGACGAAAAATACAAATGATTATGAATACAAATAAAATAAAAGAAGCCTCCCGTGAGTTACTACAAGCTATAAAGAAGATTTAAAAAACGTTTTATAGAATAAAAGCTCACTACTGGACGTTGTAGAAATGCCTGTGTGCACCACGACAAAGGAGCCTCATTCACTTTACATTGGGGTTGTTTGCGTGGTGCAGACACGTAAATGTAGCAAAGTTTGTGACTCCACCACCCAACAGATCAGGTTGGATAGACATGGTTCGCCACTGGTGTAGACCCAATAACCTGACCTGTTTAACAGCAGTATACATATGTGTGTGCATGTGTACAGTGCCTATAGCAACAGTTGGTGGGATCCTAATGGACCAAGTAAGTCAGGTGGCCGATGGTTCACCTAGCAAATTATGGATTGCAATGCATGGGTGATACACATTGCAAGAGAGGACGTCAGGGTTATCAAAGATGTTCAATTCGTCTGAGAACAGAAGTCAAAGAGTAAAGTAGACCACTGCAACTGCACTGAAGTCAATTGAGAATAATCTACCTTGCACAATGACCGAAAATAACTTTTGGAAAGCTGCATTTTAAGAACTCAAACCTTTTTGAGACATGCCTTTGGCTTGATGCCGGTATGACCTCACAAGAAAATGTGTTGGAAATCAGAATACAGTGGTGATCATCACAAATGGACGGGCTGTCAATATGTGTTTACACCCTTCTCAATCACAAGAAAACGGACCCATTGGGCTGGCAATTCCCTTGACATGGCAGCTCAGAGACTGTTCTCAACAGAGAACCAACCATCATTTTTTGGGTCAGAAACGGTTTTTAAAAATAAATGCTTTCCATGCAACCCCTTGCAGGCGTGAGAGTTATTTCTATATTTAAAAAAAAGGCCTCTCATTTTCTTTCTTTTATCATGCCAAGTTGGACATGTTCTTATGAGGCAGCTGTCACTTTGGTTTTAGTAGTTTCTACAGACCCTAGTACACCAGCAGATAAACACAGAATAATTTCAAAAGAAGTTACACCTTTCACACTCTGTCCTCTTTTTCTATTCTTTGATTGTTGTTGAGATGTTTAAAAGTCAGTATCATGTCATCAATTTAAATTATATTTGAAGCACCGTTCACCAAAGCCAGAGAGCCTCCAAACGGTGCAACCTTGTTTAACACTAGAACCGCCAACGGGTAAATTTTACCCGCAGCTATTTTTTGATTGTATGTAACTTTTTTTCAATAACATATTAAAGTCTCCCAGTCCGTGACTTTTCCTGAAAGTTTGTTATGTAGCACCCTATGTTGTTTACAATTGTCAATATGAAGTCAGATTGAAAAAATCGCCAAAAAAAATGCCATTTATACCTATATCCGCCAGCGGGTAATATTTACCTCATAGAAAATGCAGCGTAAAACATTACATTTTGCTATAGCAACGCCTTTTGTCTACTGCAGTTCCTTATGGATAGAGATAGATTGAGAGGGAGAGATAGATAGATAGATAGATAGATAGATAGATAGATAGATAGATAGATTTATATATTGATAGATAGATAGGGAGAGATATAGACAGATAGTTATAGATAGTGTAACATCTTGGAGAATACAAGATCTTGGATGACTGAGCTCACGTTGAGGACGTAATGCATGTGTGCAGGTTACGTGCCAGTTGAATAAAGATGGACACTCGGAATGAGAGAAGTAGTCCGCGTCGTCTGTTTATGTAGATTTTTTTTATAGACAATTATATGTCCATAGAACAGAACATTACAGATAGATCGATAGATAGTTATAGATAGAGAGATAAAGAGATTTGTACCTAAACAAAACACAAGTCTAACACCAAGCGTTTAAATCAGCACTCTTAGCGATATTTTATACTTCATGCTATCTGCACAAACTATAGCATATGAAAAGCTGAGAGTCCACAGATTCTATTGGTATAAATGTCATCCCTGTGCGATCAAAACTCACTGTTCTGTATGATAAATAAAAGAACATTGTACCTTGCAAATCAATAGCGGGTACATTTTTTAATGAGGGTGGGTTGGCCTAATCGCGCTGACCCATTCAGATAGACTATTGATGCCGATGTGATCCCCATAGCTGGCCAGCTCTTTGATGACTGGTCAATCGCTCAGAGAAGTGTTAAAAATGCCTCCGCCTCCCTTAGCATATCACTTACAATGTGCTGGAGCGCTATAAGCACAAGTGTTATAGTGATGTCACTATGTTACAGAATTAAACAAAGGAGTCCAATGGATGTCATTCAGGCAAGATAAAATCCACCTAAGAACAACATTGGGATTTTAGCCTTTACAGACCATTTACATGCTCAAAAACCTATATAACATATGCTGAACTCCAAGGGCAGAAAATATGGCTTGTATCACCTCCATTATAAAAATCATTCCATTTAAATCAGGGCAACATCATCTATCAACTTTGATGTCTGACCACAAAGCTTCAATTAAGAAAACACAGGCCGGGTGGTCAGAACATGCCATTGGTGGTCATTGTCTCAAGTTCCACTGCATTGAATCCAATCAGACTTCCTTTTGCGACTTGGGTCTCAATTTCCATTGAGAACATCCTGTCACCCTGTTCAACCTTTCTGTCTGATGTGTTTAGCAAGGATTGTGCTGTTCTCTCCAATGTGGCATCATCGGCTGTGGTGGTCACTTAGTACAGTGCTGAAGCTGTTTCTTTACTCACATGTATCAGTCTTTTTTAGAGTGTAATTATTCAAAAGCAAAATAACCATTAAGTTTTGATGAATGGTACCATTTTTGGGATTAAGTGATGATCAAATCGCCCAAGGGCTCGGCGGCACACTCTGAGTAGGTAATCGCTTCTTTTCAGACAGCTCAAGGTACACCCAGGTGGCAAGGATGGCTTCCATTTTTTAAACTTCCATATGGGGAAAATGAAGACATTCACGCTGTCAGGCCTCCCCATTACCATCCTTCACTCTGCCGACCTTAACCCTCTCTTAATTAGCGCTCAGGTTCTTTTGTGTGGCCTGCTCATGAATCCTTGGGTTGTGCTAGAAAACAGCACTTTGTTATGGTGAGTGCTCACACAGTCAGTGTAAGGACTCATCAATCCATGCTGAAACAAGACTTGGAGTCAATCCAGTGCCTGCACAGTGCAATTGTAAGGACACACTCACTCTGTTGGTATGGATGTGTGAGCATATGTTTATGTGTGTATGTTTATATAGATATATACTTTTTCGTTTTATGTGGAAATGCACTGCGAGGATTGCTTTTTTCTTTTTCTTTTCTTTGTACCTGGTGCGATGAAAATAAAAGGCATTATATTCTATTCTATTCTGAAATACTTGTTATGTTTGAACCAGCTATTACCGGTAGTTGTTATTGGCCAAACGTGCCCTGTTGTTACCAGAAAATATGGAAGTCATTACAGATGGATGGAAGGATTTAAATCTTCAACGGCCTCAAAGGTCAGATTTAAATCATAAGCCAAACAAAAACTATTTTGAGCAGTGCATTTAGAAAAAGCATATCAGTTTGGACTTCTTAAAACGTAGAGAAAGTACTAAAGAGGTTATCAAAGAGAGGGCAAATCATGAATCATTTATAATATACATAACACAGTATAAATAACACATAACACATTCGTGTTGCCATCATTAGACCAAACTTTAAACAAACTTTATATGTGCCCTGTTGTAAACAGACTGCATTTATATAACGCCACAAAGAGCAACTTGGGGCTGGGAATCAAACCCCTGACCTTCTGATTGGTGAACGATCAATTTACCTCCTGAGCCACATCTCCTTCCGTTAATTTTACGAGTGCAACATTTTAAACATTTGGTGAATCACGCCAAATAACGGAAAGGAAATAGAAAGATGGCGGATGGCGCAGAAGTATTTCCCCTTTTTGAATGATGAAGCAAGTGTATCATCTAAAGTCCGTTCATACTGAAAGTCGAGCAAGCTTCTTGCTTTGTCTTATCCTTCAAATCAATAAAATGGTTGTGTTTATTGATCCCCAAACAGCTAGCCCCCAGTGCAGTTGGCTCACGGCTATCAACAGATACAGCGACGATGTGACAGTAGGGTTTCTGTTATTTCCCTCCAGTCTTTCTTCTTCCCCTCTTGTTTGTGAAGCAGGCCCTGGGGTAGCCTCTCAACATTTACTCTGTATGCAATCACGGCGCCTCTTAAATTTGCTTTGCGTTGTCTCAGTTGTCACAGTTGCTGTCATGAGTTGCAGGTAAATAGTTTGTCTGGAGGCTGATTGATCTCAGTGGTGAACTGACATTTTAGAGCAGTATTTCTATACTGTAATAGTTCTGTATCAAAAGGTGATATGACTGGCAAGGGGCACAACCCCCGCAGCTCATTATTTTCAGTTGGCCCCACCTGGCTATACTGCTGGGGGGTATACCGCCAGCCCATGATGCCTTAAAAGCAGAGGCCATAGTGAGAAATTGTCTGTTGCATTTTGAGTGTACGTATGCTGCCATCACTGGGATACAACATTAAACACTATTATGCTCATTTTAAGGTTTATTTACTATCTCTACTGTGACATGTTTCCATGCTTTAATGTTCAACAAGGTCTTTATTTTTCTCAGACTGCCTGTGCTGCAGCACCTCTTTTCACCCTCTGTCTGAAACCAGAGCCCAGTCTGCTCTGATTGGTTAGCTGTCCAGCTCTGTTGTGATTGGTCAACCACCAACAGAAGCACAAGTGTTACATAGTGATATCATTGTGTTATGGAGGTAAACAAAGGAGTCCAGTGGAGGTGTTTCAGGCAGCGGGGGAGTGTGTGAGAGAAACCTTCACAGATCATTTACATGCACAAAAATCTGATATATAACAAACTACAGGAAAGGGGAAATCACAAAACGCATAATAGGGCCCCTTTAATATGTATCCATCCTGATCTGAATTAGAATAATACTAATAAATGTTGGACATCTACTATTTTTTTTAAACCGTGATAGCACATGGCCAAAAGTCAAAACACAACAAATACGAAGTATTTGTTCCTTCATTGCCCCGTGGTCTAACTTCCCACTAAATGCAATTAAAATGTGTAAAGTAGTGTTGACTAACTACCAAACAGTCAAAAACTAATTGAATCAATGACAAAACCTCCCTTGCTAAGGTCATTATACAAATAAGCAGAGTCCTGATGCTTTCAAAGGGACCCTCACAATTAAGCAATTCAGACATCATAGTAAATGTGTTTGCTTTTTTCACTATTTGTAGCATTAAAACACAAATCCCTCCTCTGGTTCGCCTTTATTCGTTATCTCTGCCACTCTTCTTTCATTTTTCTCAGCGGAGACAATTACTGCGTGGCAGGTCTTCATTTAACAAGTGCTGTTTCACGTGTAAGGATGAACACATGGCATTCTAATTACTGGCGAACAACAACGCAGCTTCCTCGCTGTTTTACTGGTTCTCCGATGCAGCCCTAATGTACCTGACAGAGAAGGCACACCAGACCTGAAATTACAGGGATTAATGTTCCCAAGACTAAACACTTCAAATGGGTTCTCTGAAGTGAGTGCCATGCAGGGGAGCAGGCAGAAAATCCACTTACGGCGTCGTTGCTTTGGCATTATTCACTCTTGAAAGCGCAGCATGTTTCAGCAAGCTTCGTTGATGAATGTGCGCTCCTTGCCAGGCAAACTTTAATTTGGAGTGTTTAGTGTTAGCTACACAATAATTGTCAGGAAAGAGGAAGGCAGAGGGGTGTTCCAAAGGACATAGCCTTTCAGTTGAAGCTACTGTATGAGAAAATATTAAATGGTTTCTTTGATCTAAGTACACTGCTTCTTGTTGAATAAACTGAATTATAGTAAAAACATTTGAAAGCAGAATATGAGGTATGATGGGATGTTTCGATGAGTGAACCGGCCACTTAAAACACTTATACCTAAGGGCCAAGGTTTAGCCTATTTTAGCGACACTTGAATACAAAACATATAATAAGGAATGTAAAGTCTTTCACAGAAGTAACTGGTCTAGGTACTCTATGAAAGAAAATGTTCCTGATACATTTTATACCATGATATATAATATATATATATACAATATAATGCTGGAAATTGAGGCAGGAAAAGAATGCAAGCTGTGTTCATGTCTAACCCACTACAAATGGGCCAAATTATGAATGAAAGGGTTCAAACAAAGAGCTAGCAGCAGGAAGAGACTTGTATAGAAAATGTTATGTTGGCATTTGCTAAATGTTTTTCAGCACATTTAAAGCTGCCGTCTTCTTTATTTATATTGGGTTAGGGCAGTGGTTCTCAAACTTTTTCTGTCATTCCCCACTTTGAACAGGTGAGCCTTTTCAAGCCCCACCTGTCCCTCATCGCTCCAATCAAATGGTAGGCCAAGCTTAAAATTGTCAAATGTATCGTTCTACAACAGGGGTGTTACAACAACAATAATAATAATAATAATAACAGCAATAATAATTGGGAGGGGGGGCGCGGCTGTTCTTATGTTCTCTGAGGGGAGGCTCACCTACCCACACTTTGAAAACCCCTGCTGTAGAGGCTTCTCAATTCTTAAATTTCCCCTCCTCGACTCCCCTCCTTGAGACCACAGGAGATGCGAGCGGAGGACCGAGGAGGGGAAGCAGCAGACGTTTAAAGAAATGAGAACTACTCTCCTCTGAGCGGTCATATTAAAGCGACGTCCGTTCATTATTACGTGGCAACAACTGCATCAGCTGTTGAGTGTTTTGTCACAGCGCTGTATTTTATAATCTCTGTTAGATCAGCTGAACATTGTTCCTCCACATATTTACTTTGAATTCATTGAGAGTGCGGTATAATGAGACAATAACAGGCTACAGATGCGGACACACACACACATATATTTATATAAATATATACAATTTAAAGTATGAGAGCACTCTCATAATAACGTAACACAATCAGAGACTTATATCCCCCCCTCTCTCTCTGGTCGCTGAAATGGGGAATTGAAATTACGGGCCAAAAGTTGTATTTACAAGTATTAAAAGTAAGACACCAAACCAACTGAGACCCGTCTGTCCGCCGCATCTACGCACTGTACAACACACACCTACACACTGTACCACACACACACACACCTACACACTGTACCACACACACACACACACACACACACACACACACACACACACACACACACACACACACACACACACACACACACACACACACACACACACACTGTACCACACACAACACACCTACACACTGTACCACACACACCTACAGCTCCTAAAGCATAATCAGGCTGCAGCCGTTGTGTATTTTATTAGGTGAAGCACTAAATGGTCTTAGAAAAATATCGACTCTTTGTTTGTAGATATCTACTAAACTAAAGCAAATACAGAAGAGTAGGCCTGTTATACTGAGTGATATATATTATACACACTGCTCTGCTTTCTGCACGGACCTCACAGCTGTTCTCACTGTAAACATTGAGTTGCGATGAAAGCAGTTACTCAAATAATATCCAGGGGATGCATGCAGAGCTGTCATTGGCTGAGATAAGTCCGGCCGTGCGTCACGCCTCCACCGTTCCCGAAAATGCATCCGCGGAGGAGCCGTGGAGGAACCATCAGTGTATCCTCGGTTAGAGCTCATCCAGAGAGCCTCCTCGACGCTCGGTCCTCGGTCCTTGGTGAGTATTTAGAGAAATTAGATGTCCTTCAAAATGGCGCGCTGAAATTCATTTCCGGGTCACTACCGGAGGACCGAGGAGTCGAGTAACAGACGCCGCAAACACCCGCCGTTGCGAGTCTCCGGCTGTAACAGTACACTACCGCCCGCGAGAACCTAGGTTCGATTCCGGCCTGAGGTCCAAAAAATGTATTTAAAAAAATAAATAATAATCTTCCGATCATCGCGTCCATTCGCGACCCACCTATCACATCTCTGCACCCCATCAGTGGGGCGCGCCCCACACTTTTAGAAACGCTGGGTTAGGGTAAGGTTGTATTAGCAATGGGTCACGTTAAAAAGTATATCTAAAGGTGTAATTTGTAACGCACTATATGACTAGAATCACCTTTAAAGTTAATTGAACATCAAAGTAATTTAACTCATTGTTCTAGCAAATCTATGGTTTAAGGGGAACATTTAACAGCTTAATAGCCAGATATTTCACTCAGGAGTTGGTGAAGACCAAAAACAGAGCTAAAAGGGGAGTGACTTTAATTTGCTAGTTGACTATAACATGGCTTCAAATGAATGTTGGTGATTCTTACAAGCAAATGTCGTGATTAGCTTATTTTTACGGTGGCCGACAAGTGCCCAAAACATTTTCATTAGGAGAGACGTGCTGCAGCATAAGAAAACACACAAGTCAAAACATATGTAAAGGAAGAAACATCCTCACCAACTTGACAACACATGCACATCATTTAGAAACATTCACCAACTTAATGAAACATGTGCAGCGTTAACTAAAAGCGTATTTAGGGTCCAAGTGTACATCTTCCGGTGGTCGACAGGGGAAAACGCGCAACAACGGCCCAAAACATCTATTAGGTGAAACAACCAGCAGTTTTACGAAGCAAATAAAAAATATATGCAAATGTGGAATCATCTTCACCATCTTGACAACACATGCGCAGCATTTAGAAAACATTTTCCAATTTAAGAAATATGCGCAGCGTTTACTGAAAGCAAACAAAATGCTATCCAAAGAAATTATACAAGAAGCTCAAAACACAACGGAAACCAGGGGACACTAAAAGGTGATCAACAGCTAGCCACCGTTGTGCTGGATAGCTAACGTGCTAATGTGTGAATGTTAGCTTCCTTGAGCAAATGGCACTTTAGCATGAATAATGTAAATGTAGAGCACTTAAAAGATTGGATAAATTGCTTTATAAATACAGTCCATTACCATAGTGAAATTAATTTCAATGGGACAGAGAACTTGCAAGTAATTTAGAGTTCTTACCGTGATATTACATTAGAAACATACCTTTTACATTGAAAGAACATATGAATTACATGAAATTGTAGTGAAGAGCTCCTGTAGAAAGCTTGTATGTGGTGTCAGATTAAATGAATAAAAGGTTACAACATATGGACCATATCCATCAAATCCACTGCTCATCCAACCTATCTACTGTCATGAAATTGAGTACATTTCCCTCCATCTTGGTGCTATAACTGTCTTTAAACTTCAGCATCCTCCTTGTCACTTACCTCTGCAAATGGCTATATTTTCATCCCCGGGGGTTTATTTATGTTGATTTAATAGTACTTGTTTGTTGGAGTAAGCCAAAAATGTATGTAGTCTGTCATGCAGGTTAAACAAGCTATCAGTGTCCTTGTGCACACAATGGGGAATTTCCTAGTTGTCTTTATCTGAAGTATATTTTTGACACCCCTTAATTCACTTGTTTTGTTTATTCAGTCCATAGATTCAGTCCCACAGGTGACCAACTGGTCATTCATATTGCATGTGAAATCTATGTAAACCGAGATATGTTTATTCATATAGGATGATGGTGTTTATATAATTTGATGATAGGGAAATTATTTTAGAAAAATTCAGATATTTTCAATTTTAAGCCTTTTAAAAGTATGTGCTTTATTTATAAATGTTCACATGGACTGGCCCCCCCTCCCTTAGGGGAACTCATCCACAAAAAACACACTGGACGCTGCACTAGGTCAGAAACCAGAGGAGACTGTGAAGTCCACCGTAGACGGACCACTTTTGGACAAAATGTCCTCTCCATTAAAGGCAGCTCATTGTGGAATAGCCTCCCAACTGAGATACGGGATTGTCCCACTCTCAATAGCTTCAAAGGTCAACTTAAAGAATGGTTGAGAAACAAACAGACGTGCAATCACCGCTAAATGCACTTTAACACAGGGGTATCTCCTCTTGCACTTGTAGCTCTTGTATCTTCTCTTGCACTTTATATGTCGTAGCTGCTACATTGTACTGCCATGTGGTAAATGCTTGTATGCTGCTCATGCTCTTTCTGTATATCATATATTTATTTTTGCTATGTATATAAATGTCAGGTTCTTAAATGTTGTATGTAAGGGACTATGGAGGGAAATTAGCTCAAAGCTAAAATCCGGCATGATAACGTTTTTAAAGCATTATTTGTTTTAAATGTTCATCAATATGCATTGTCCCTCTTCAAGAAACGTTTAAATGAAATGATTTGTTCTTTAGCTGTAGGTGATGTCCAGATCTTAGACACAGACGAATCTCCCTCCCATCATGGACTCCAAGAAGCCGGGGATGCTTCGGCATCTCCGCCAGAAGATGATGCCGCACCTTAGACGAGCGAAGCCGAACCAAAGCAAGCATGTCCTTCAGCTGGATAACACCCTGGACCACCGGATGAGCGCCTCCGTACCCGACATGAGGAACATGAGGCAGGAGTACGCTCACCTCTCCTCCGTCCCACAGCTCCAGCAATACAACTCTCCCAGCTTCAGCAACCCCTCCACTCCACTCGTCCAGTCAGGCAGAGGCCAAGGAGAAGGTGGGGGTGGCCTGCTGATTGGAGTGTACGACGGTGAAGCTGGGAGGAGTGTCCCTGCAGACTACACCGACTGGGCCTCCTCTCATGAGTCATTCAACAGCCTGTGTGGGGAGGAGAATAGCTCTCCAGAGGCTAAACACATAGCACCTGGGGTCATGGAGCCTGAGGAGCTGGGCCTGCCCGAGATGATGACCGTGTACAGCCCGGAGCCTCCGCCACTGGAGGTGTCCCTGGACAGCTCACAGGTACACATTCACACAATAACACACCAAACAACCTCCAAACACCCTCCAAACACAAGCTCATTTAGCATTCAGCAAGTTATTTGTTTACAAAAGATTGCTCTTACTTTGGATGTCTTTTTAATATTCAAGGCTTCTGTTGAAACATTTCCAGTTAGCTTGACAGAAAAAAAGTTTGATGTTGGTTTATTTTTGTGTTTGTTTATTATAATCATTAACAGATAGCATGGCAGTAGTACAGATAGTATAGTATTACTTTGGTTTCTTTTTTCATATTTATGGCTTTTGTAGAATCATTAGCAGTTAGCATGACTGCAGTAAACATCATATAGTATTGCTTGGTTTCATTTGATATTAAAGGCTTTTGCTGAATAATTAGCAGTTTGGGTGAGAGTAGTAGAGCTTGTGTATTGTGGTTTTTTGTTTCCTTGTGCCTCAAAGATAAAAAGATAGCACATTTATCATGAATTGGCTAGTGGAGTTTACTTTGGCTGGTGAGAGGTGTCAGGTGTATTTGCACAGGACTATGAATCCTGGATGAGCTGGATAAAGTTGACATTTGACCTGTGTCTATATTCATTTGTCTACAGCAGCACTGTGCAAACTCTGGCAGTATTTGTTTTATCTGCGTCTCAGAACATAGGTGCCAACCTGGCATGCTCATATTACATTATGCACTTATACCTGATCATTCATTTTATGCTGTGCTCTTAAAGGAAGAAAACACAATGCCTCATTGGGAATTTGAGGAGCTTCTTTATAAGGGGGAGGGTTGTTCAAGATGTGCTGATGTACAACTATTCATTTCTAAACAATGTTATCTTGTTAGTTGTCAGTATCAACAGGTATCATAACAAAAAGTTTCTGTTCCTAAAGATTGTCAATCGTCCAAGGCTCCCACATTGTCCCGAAACACTCCAAAAGTTGCACAGTTCACGCAAAGTTTGGAAAATGTTTTAGTTTAAATATACTCCTTAAAGGTCCCATGTCATGCTTTTCCGGTTATTACCCGTCCCCTTGTGTGTTAAGTAGGTTTTTAATGCTTGTAAACGGTCTGCAGAGTCACAAACCCTCAAAGTACACCCTGTAGCGAGTAAAACTCTAACACAGAAAAGACCTGTCTATGCTGCTCCAGAACGCCTCGTTTTTCCATTGTTTGCTTCCTGGGTTCTGTGACGTGTGAACACCCACATCAACAACAAATGACCGGATTGGCCCAAATGGACCAATCCGCGGAGCATCTCACACACCAGGATCCCTTGGCTAACTAACAGGGAGTCCCCATTGACTTGCATAGAGCTCCCTGAACGCTGCTAATAGACGAGTTGGGATGGCGGAGAAATGCTCTCCGCAGACCCATTCTCACAGCGTTATAAACTTTTTTCTTACTCAATATCAAGCCACACTTATTGTTTTTACTTCGGCTGCGAGTGTTTGTGTGTGCTCAGGATGAGTGTCGCTTGTATCGCCGACCCGGAAACCTGTCCGCTCCTCGCAGCAGCTCACAGCAGCCGTGAGCAGCAAAGAGCCTCACAAC
Source organism: Notothenia coriiceps (assembly GCF_000735185.1). NCBI lineage: Eukaryota > Metazoa > Chordata > Actinopteri > Perciformes > Nototheniidae > Notothenia > Notothenia coriiceps. Next base: position 39,363 of record NW_011349382.1, on the reverse strand, counting down.
GAGCCTCGCAACGTCCCGACCAATCAGAGCACACTGGCCTCACAGAGAGGGGGGGCAGGAGCTCCAACAAGCCGTTTAGGACAGAGAGTGAATACACATACTTTACAGAGATGCTGTATGAGAAACCAATGTGAGTTTGGAAAATTGCACAATATAAATCTATTTTAGTAGACCTCAACAATGGAAATATGATCAGTAGAAATGGCCATGACATGGGACCTTTAAACATGCTTGATTTTTAACATAATCTCGCATAACATTAACA
>NW_011349382.1:13099-39053 GCF_000735185.1 Notothenia coriiceps | reverse complement strand
CCCCACAGTCACGTCGAACTTTAACACCTACCGTTTTCTACCGATTTACGTCCGGCGTACTGACGTAAAGGTAAGAGGTGCACCCCGTAAGTGTAAAACACCTCTCTAAGGGAGAAGAGGACATCTTATGGACACCACCACCCTAACAATAATAAATAAATGTAAACATTAACCGGAAGAGTTAATGGGAAATTAAACAAATTATACGGATGACATACAAATAAAGGTACCTATAAAGACACAAAAAGACCACACATTATAAACATTATTTCTATAGTACACTGTGTATTTTTACCTAAACAACTACCATTAATTACGAGTGATTACACTTATTTAATTGAGATGTAATTGCCATGAGAACGATACGCTTTATGAGTGTCTGTGATATTTGGAAAAGGGAGTACGATCGGGACTAGTTGTTAGGCCATTCGTGCGGAAGTATATCCGACGTGACAATGCACAGGACTGGAACTCACACAAGAGAAAGAGGTTAATGGATGTCACAATCACAAAACACAGTTAATGGTCCAGAGTATAGCAAAATGTTTCTCGTCGTTACCAGCATCCAGATGTTATAAGAACCAGGTAGAAACATTTTGCTATAGTCTGAGCCATTAACTGTGTGGTACTGAAGATCAAATTTCCACCTGGATAGTAAGTTTTACGGGAAAACATGCAGGAAAAAGTGTACTTATACACAGGGGCGACAAGTCCCTTGAGTGGTTCACAGTCTTCTTGTGTTGGGAGAGAATAAAGGAGGGTATGGGTTTATAGAATTTTTCCCGACGTTGCCTAGACTATGTCCCCTGACTAGGTCTAAACTTGTCAAGATACCTGCAGTGTCTCTCACCACGATGCCGATAACCCGGTTGAGGTGTTATAGTCCTCCTCTGTCGTTGCCATAACGGCATAGCTTTCGCGACTCCCTGCGACCATAAAAAAAAAAAAAACAAAAAAAAAAAAAAAATCCAAAAAAAAAATAAAAAAAAAAAAAAAAAAAAAAAGTATAACGGTCCGGACATCTACCACGACAAAGTGTCTTAGTCGGGTACTTTCTGTCACAAATTTAACTCGCTTTACTCTTACCGATTTTACGTACTGAGACAAACCATAAAACTTTTTATTTTTATATTTTTACGGAATATATCCATACCAGGATGTGATATATAAGTTTAATATCGTACTATCCAGGTGAAAATTTAAGTCACCGATTTTATTTCGAAACAATTCTTATACGTTCGCGACGCTTTCAGTTTCAAGAAGCCAAAGGCAGCTAAACGTACGCATTCAGTGGAGGAGCTATTTCCTCCAACCAATAACTAATTTAACCCGCTGACAAAAGAGCCCACCTCCGAAGATCGTGATTGGTTGAGCGACAGACTCGGGAGCAGGTTTTCAGGAATTTCTTGGCTTCTCTCCCCCGAGCCAGAAGAGGAACACTACAGCTTGGAAACTCTTACTGTTCCTGAAATTATCAAATCTGTTGGGCATCAGGGACCTGAGGCAATTGTGGCAAGCATGGCATTGTCTGAAGAGCAACAGAGGGCAATTCAGGTGGCTACCACTGGTCAGCGAACCAACCCAAACTGGCATTTGTTCAGGAAAGGAAGGTTGACTGCCAGCAACTTTGGAGCTGTCCTGAGGTCAAAGCGTGTGACTGCTTCCTTTATGCCAGGGTGCTAGGGCAACAACAGGCCCTTGATGGTGTTTTGTCTGTACAGTGGGGGACTATGATGATGTGAGGGCGTCAGGGCAGTTCACACGTGCACCCAGATGCAGGTCCATCGAGTCAGATTTGTGGCTCTCCCTATCAGGATTGTTGGGGGCATCTCCAGATGGTCTGGTAGGGTCTTCCGCTGTGCTGGAGGTAAAGTGTCCCTACGGAGCCAGGGAAATGACAATTAGTGAAGCATTGCAAATCAAGGGCTTCTGTGTCAGTAAGGAAGGAGAAACATTCAGCCTGCGTGAGGAACATCCTTACTGGCACCAAGTGCAAGGTCAGCTTCACCTCACTGCAAGGAAGAAGAAATAATAAAATTGTGAATTGTTTTTAATTTACATTTACTCGCCTTTGCAATGTTGTGGTTGTTAGAGTGTTAGGTTTCCTGTCAGCTCGTCTGTTGGGAAGATATAAAATATTAGTTTCATGGAAGTCACCCCGTCACATATAAAGAGCATTAAGACATACAGTACATAGGCTAAAACAAAACATCTAAAGATATAACCTTGCACTTTGATAAGTCTCGTGAACATTTTCACTATTTTGACATTTTTATAGATGAAAATTGAACTAAAGAAATAAATGGTAGATTAATCCATATTGAAAATAGGTGTCAGCTGCTACACTAATTATAATAGTTATATTTCTTAATTAATTAAGATAAGATATTACTGTATTGATCCCAATTTGGGAAATGTTTGTGTTGCAGCAGCATAACAAGAAAAACAAAATATAAGTAATTACATATACAAAAGTATGTGAGGGATGGAATATTAAATTGAATATAAATGTAAAATGTACATGTGATTTTACGTCCAAGAGAAGCTATGGAGCAGAGAGTTCTCTGCCAGCCAGAGGTGATTTGTTATTAGTTCAATATGTCAAACTGATTTCCCTGACTACAATCTTTAACAATCTTTAGTTACATGGTGAAACGTTATGCTGCTTGTACTAATTAGACTTATCATATAAGCCACACAGGTTTTAAAAGGATGTATTCATTATCTTTACTTATGTTGCGGTCTTTTCAGCAGCGCCATCTCTAAAACGGCGATACAGTCACTACCCATCATTTACATTTCACCGTGACATGGACAAAAATGTAACGTCAGCTTACCTCATGGCACGAATCCAGACTCTCCTTTGGGAAACGATAGAACAAGCACGTTTCATGCGAAGACCTGTGGCTGCAACCCGGAGCAAAGCAACAAACCATTGCGTAGCTAACTAGTAGCGCTAGCTTTAGCTGACGTTAGCTAACGAAACGAACTGCAGAGTAAAATTGGAAAACACTGGTAATTAATTATTCTATAATATGTAAAACTACGGTGTTAAAAACGACAATTTCAAAAATGCAGATTCTAATGGTCAGATATAGATATACAGATACTAAAGATAGGCAGGTACTTGCTTTCAAGCAGAACACAGGGGAAAACAAACTTAGCGGGAGTGTTTACATGTTCGGCGTAATGATGTACAACGGCCTCGACAATTTCTGTAGTCCTATTCAGCCACTCGGTAACAACCATCGTTTTTCAGACACTTAAACTCTTCAAATATCCCCAGTGGGGTCACTGCTGATGTATTTAATGTCGTAGAACAAAACGTGATTTATCTCTTAAATTTGTGTCAACCAGAGACCTTATTTCGAGCTATTTTCCAAAACCCTATGGAAAAAATGCATTGCTTTTTGAGAAAGGAACCGGAAGTGCTAAAAATGCTAACTTACTTCCGGGTTTTACGACGCGTCACTGCGGTTCTCTATTATATTATTTTCTCAAAATGTATGTCTGTGTGCTTGTATTTGTCAAATAAACCCTGAAGAAACAGCAGAGCCAGAAATACCATTTTTGAATGTTTTGCTCTTTGAAATGACAGAAGTAAAATACGAAACAGAGCTTGTATGACAACAAATACATCTGTGATGAGGCTCTGAAATGTAAGCAGTTGTCTTGATATCTGTGAAAGAGCAACCCTTTAGCCGCTGGATTTCCAGTGAAAGAATCTACCACAAGAGGAGGTAGAGTTTCAAACCATGGTGACTTTATTTATGAAAACGCCACAAGAGAACATACAGCAAGCATGTAGGTGTTCACCACTCTCTGTAGGTGTTCACCCCTTCCTCTCTGACTGAAGACTAGCTCATTTATAGAGGATCTTCCAAGGATGTAATTGGGAGAAACCATTCACAGGTAATGATCATAAAACCACATGTCTTTATGAGATAATTGTCATAAAGAATGACATAAAGAATATTCGCAATATCATGTTCATAGCATTACCAGTTGTTTATAGCCATCTGTTCATTTAACCCAAACAAACAGCTGACCAGAATAAATATAAATACATTCCCAACTAAAATAGAAACCCCTGCGCCTATCTCGCCACTTGGTTCGTCCCGGAACCTTCTTTGTCAGTGTTTGTTTTCCCGAGGACCTTTTGGCCGAACACACTGGAGCGGACGGACACAGGACGAGACAGCATGGGTAAGTGATCACTTATATTAGTGATGGCAAAATGAAGCTTTGAGTTAAGCATCGAACCACTTGGACAATTGTGTCGGAAATAGGTTCATTTCTTGAAGTTTCAGTTACAGCGACCTTTCCTGGCGAAGTGCAAGGCTGCAGCGGGTTTAACGTATCTTTGCCTTGAAAAATATTCGATGCACACACATACTAAGACTGCATATCATGTTCTATTTGCAATTAAAGATTGATAATTGTGTGTGTTGGGTTATTGAGAAGAGACTAGAGAGTGCTGGAAATGTTTTTGGGCGGAGAGGGCCTTTTATCAGTCATTAAAGTATTAAAGTTGAAAAGCAATGATTAAAAGTTCATCCGTTCCGGGCTGTGAACAGGCTGCGCAGAGGACATCGCCGCATTCGGGCCGCTGGCTCTATCCACTGGACTATCTATTCCTTGAACTATACTGAACTGTTTTTCTATTACTCATAATTGTCTTTTTGTTCACAACTTCTCCACATTTCGTAGTGTTTCCCGAGCCAGAACGACCGATCTTTCTTCCTGGCTGGCTCTATAATGATACAATTCAAATGCAATGCCAACAACAACTCAACAGCAACAACGCAAACTACGACAACAACCCACACATTGCGCATTGTTTTGAGCGGTTATGAAGTGTTGAAGTATTCAAATTCGAAACTGTTTCAACCTGTCACCTGTCAGAATCGAGACGAGGCAGTGCATTGAATCACCTGATTGGACGGCGAACCAGTGAGTTGATTCATTCAGGAAATGAAGTAGTTGCTGGTTCGGACGTCACATGTCACATGATTTGAAGCAAGCTTCGAATCACTGCTTCTATGGAATAGGAAGTCCAGGGTTGAAGCTCCGTTTGAAGCTCCAGTGTCAAACTGCCATCACTAACTTATATAATGAATGCAACTTTAACGTCATGATATATACACACGCTCAAACATATATTTGCACACAATGATTATTCTCAACCGCTGTCATCCTTACACAAGCATAAACACTTTCGGAGCTCCCGCTAACTCCCATCTCTTTTCAGGTGGAGTCGAGGACCCGACCAGCATCTGCCAGACGACATTTCAATTAATACGGTTTAATCATTTAATAAATACTACATCAATAAATAGTATAAATTATATAAATATTTGCAAAAATGCAATGCCAAACTGTACTGTGCAAATCACGCTAATAAAGTGCAAACTGTTCTCTAAAGTCCTGAGTGACATTATTTCTGTTCAAAGGGAAGTTGTTTCATAAAGTGCAAACCCACATGTGCAATATTACAAGGGCCAAAAGTCGTCAGTCCATTGTAACGAAGTTACCTTCATTACAATATCTAAACATGTTTTTTTTTCTTTGGTTGATTTTTTTCCCCCATGCATTTGTGTGCATCAGTTTTAGATGGAAGATCAGTAGAGGTACACAAGTAGGAGTATAAGTTGAAGATCAGTAGGGTTACACATGATGTTCTTCTTTCAAGATGGTCAGTTGCCAACACCAGTTTGTCTACTGTCACTATTATGACTGAGCTGAGAATGATGTTGAATCATGTTTGCAGTTGGGTAAAAAGTGAAAACAAGCTGCGAACAGAGTAAGATGTTCTGACTATGTAGTTAGGAAAAAAACTAATTTGTAAGACAGCAAATGTCAGAACAAAAAACAGAGTATGGCAGCTTTTTACAATATTGTACAAAAGACAAATGTGGCCCAGAATCCCAACCATTGCAGCACAATGACCTCAAACCTTTTATCATAGTATACAAATGCACAATGTATAAATAGCATTTTTCTCAATGAGAAAATAAAATAACACTCATGGCATGGAACATTATAATTTTGCAGAAATGTGAAGAGCTTAAAAGAAGTCTGTTTCTGCTTCATTACAAAGGGGCTCATGTACAGGTTTGTGACTGCAGATTGGATGTAATTTGCATTTGCAGTTTCATCACTCTACTGCCACAGGACTGTGATGCCTTGCTAATGATGCCTGGAGATGTGGGTGATGAAAGAAAGCTTGGAGGAAAAATCCAGAATTTGGGGAAATGTGATTGTGAGTTAAATTTTGTACAGGCTAAAGACACAAACATGGACATAACAATAACATATAGGAGATGACATTCCCACCTCAGACAAAAACAGAAGAAATAAAGATACAGTCAGTAGGATCATTTCACAAACAAAAATAGGCAAGCATATTTATTGTTCCTTTAATCTCACTCTTCGTTAGAGCTCACTATTTCCCATTTCATGGCGTGTTGAACCACCCTTTGATTTTTTGTGGCAATAATTTTTTTCAAAAGAAATTGTATTTTTAATCTACTCTTCAAACTCCTTGATTGACTTTTAAACATTTGTATTTTAGCCAGAAGAATAGTTATATTTATTAACTGTGTGCGGTCTTCATCTAAAAGCCCAAATAAAATATTAAAGGGTGTAAATGTAAATTCAATATTTGCCGCCAAATAATTAGCAAAACATTATGTTTTGTGTGGAAACATTTTGTTATTAAGATTTTTTTAAATGTTAACCTCTTTTCCTTTCTCTTACTCGATCCTCCTTAGCAACGCTCATTACAGTCCTTGACAGCGGTCTGTTCTACTGGATTTACAACGTGTCACATGTTCTGAATTGACCAATCAGAATCGAGTATTTAGCCTCCGTATCGTTTATGGTTGAATGTGGGCTGCGAAAAAAATGTTGATTCTTAAGTGGGCGCTGAGTTGAAAAAGGTTGGGAACTGCTGCGTTAGTTGACAAGACCTATACCAATCACATGTCTTTTCCTTTAAATATAAAGCTATACCGCCGGGATATAATTAGCATAGCATTGCATAGCATAGTGTGAGCATAGCCTAGCATACTATAAAGACAAGGTTTTCTTTTTCTCTTTCCAGGGCTAATTTGAAATAGTTTTCATCATCATAACCGGTAAATAATACAGATAGTCCTGAACAAATAGTCATGTACTGAACTCCCAGTGCATGCAATTCATTTTGTCAACAGACTACGCTAAGCTTCTGCTTTCTCCTTGTGTTTAGCCAAAAGCCATGAGTGTTGTATCAAGCTGTATCAAGGAGTTTTTAAAAAATCCAAAGGATTGACAGTCTACTGCTTTAACAATGGGTCTGTTTTATTCAAGTGACCCAGTGAGCAATGGCAGAGACAGTATAATAGGGGCAGCGAAGCTTACCTCGGTACACACTCTGATCCTGTGTCTCACACTTGTATTGTTTTTGGATGCTTGTTTGTTTATAGAAGCTTCTTTCCGATAGTGTGAGCCTGATGTAAGTCTCTCCTTCTAACAGTACCAGAGGAAATACTAGCAGTTTACAGCACACTTCGGCCCAACTGCCTAGAGGCAAACACCGGGAGGGAGAAAGTGACACATTGGGGCTCCAGGTCCAAGATGCACACGCACCACTGCTCCCGGCACTACATGACACAAGCATAGTAGGCCTGTTATCCAAAAACAACGAGCACAGTTACAGGAAGCAGGTAACCTCAAGGAGGTGCTGGATTCCACAAAAACAACGTCTTGCTGAATACATCCAAAACTCTTGAACTCATTGCTGATTTCAGACCCACCAAAATCTTCCATACGTATATGACCATCGCAGACCTACATTTCTTGGCATATATTTAATACACTTATATGTAATTTTAATTTTGAACAATACACCAAAAAAAGCTCAGCTGAGACTGTGCTTCCTTAGGAAACTTGCCAAAGGTAGTTTTAAACAGCAATTATTATATACATCTCATCAATACTTATTTAACAATTAGTAGCATTTACACTCCCAAAAAAACAATCCTTGAAAATCATAGGCTCCATTAATGGAAAATCCAATCTGAATCCAAGCAAACACATAATGAATATGGCAGATTAAATTATAACAGATGACATGCAACGGGATTATTTAATAACAAAAAGATATGAAAGGTAACTATATTTCCTTACAGTTACATCGAAAATATGTTATCAGATCACATGATTGGGAGAATTTAATTAAGCACATGCGCACACAAAGGAACACAACACCCAGTTAATCGAGTCTCGATTGAAACCATACTGTAGATAGATAATCTCCCAGATTATCATTGTGTAATTATTGTAACTAACATTCATCTTTTTAATGTGTCATATATAGGTTATCCAAAAGTAACAAAGATAATCAGGTAACAATACTTTTAGTTATAAGTAACTACTAATTGTAACAAAATAAAATGTGTTTAAGTAACCCTCTCAACTCTTGTTATAAGGTATCCCACCCAGTATACTATCTGTATTATCATAGTAGGCGCGACATGTTTATGCAAACGTTTTAGGAAACACTTATTTCCTGTTGCAATAAATACTGGTTTATTCGACACTGTGCACATTGTATTGGGAATGATTCAGCTCTCAATGTTTAATTCCACTTAACATTTGGTCATATGTCCATGAAAATGAGCTGAAACGACAGTAAGCCAGCATGCACAAGACAACACTCTAGAATCCTAATTCGCCCACTGTTTATGTTATTGTTTACACATGTTCTTTTCATGCTGTGGCATGTCAAAATGTTTTCTGTTGAAAAAGGCCTATGGTGAACCACCCCTGATTTACTATAGGAGTTTACTCCTTCAGTCCGCTGCTATCTCGGGCTAACCATTAAATCATGGTGCTTTTTCAGCATTTCTGGCTTTAGGGCATGTGTTTTATCTTCTCCGAAAACGTTATATTGTTTTTGACAATCATAAATACAAGCCAAATCATCACGGCTCAGCCCTCCCCTCCTTTCCTTTCACATTCTCCTCCCATCTTTCAGACTCTGCACCTCAGCCAAGGTTATCTCTTCCATCGATTCTTATCATCAGCTTTTCAATTGATCTATTACCCCTGCACCCCACCTACTTAATGCTAGCTTGATTAATTATTGTCCCCCAAAGGGCTGGGAGTGGAGAGGATGCCAGTAAGAATTCTCCAGATTAAGATGAATTTTTATTGTCTTTGTTCCCCGAGTGTCGGAGCACAGCAATTTGTGTTGAAACGCGTTGAATTTAGAGAAGCTGAACTGGGTTGGTACCACCTTTATTGATACCTGGTGTTATGGTGGCCAACAGGGGCAAATGTGGTACAACAGCCAAAACACTTACATTAAGAGAAACCAAGACACGCTGCACTTTTAAAAGCGATGCAAACATATAACAGCAAAGTGCCAAATCAGATGCAAAGGAAGGGCCATCTACAACACATGCATAGCGTTTACAAAAAAAACTGCATAAACAAAGCCCTGCAAATGAAAAATGTAGTGCAGAAAAGTTATGCACACCACTGGATCCTGAGCCTGGGTTGCATAATTCGTAAGTGTTTTGTTAGTATATTTCAATTGACTAGGTTTGCTCCATTAGCTAGCTAGCTAACAGCAGATCTGCAATACAATCGGAAGGATTCATGTGATCACATTGTTAACACTAGAACTGCCAGAGATTTTTTATACCTAAAACCGCCACCGGGGTAAAATTGACCCGGCATTAGAATGCATAGATTTTCAAGGTAAAGGTATTGCTTTAAAAAGAAAAATGGTCCTGTGGTATTGGTATTTTGACAAGCAATTTTGTTAAATTGTTTTGTTTATTAAAGCTAAAACATAGCGTTTCGTGAGGCGGTTGTCGTTGTTGGGTGAAAAGCAAACAGCTGTTTGCTGCGGAGCACAGCGCGAGCAGTCTCTCGTGAGCGGGAGAACGCTCCTTCACTACAGACTGTCGCTATCAATATATCTATCTATCTATCTCTCTCTCTCTCAATCTATCTCTCAATCTATATAAGGAACCGCAGTAGACAAAAGGCGTTACTATAGCAACACATCCTGTTTGTTTACACGCAAAATCACTAGCGCGAAAAGGGGTGGGGTCAATATGACCCGCTTGGCGGAAATAGGTATAAATGGCAATTTTTTGTGCGATTTCTTCAATTTGACTTCATATTGACAATTTTTAACAACATAGGGTGCTACATAACACACTTTCAGGAAAAGGACTGGGAGACATTAATATTTTATTGAAAAAAAAGTTACATACAATAAAAAACAGCTCTGGGTCAAATTGACCCGATTGGCGGTTCTAGTGTTAAAATAAGACAATAAAACATGTGTTTTTGGTTTTAAGTGACAGTTTGCCAACTTTATAATCCCTGAAAGTCAGCTTGCAGCGTGTTTGCCCCTGTCAGCCACCTTAAGATGTACGCTCAGACCCTAAATTCTGTGGCATTGGATTCAGAGATGGCCTGTTTTTCTCCTTCAACGTTAATTCTCAAAAGCATTTGGTGTTATTCATAAGCATCAGATAATTTGCAAAATGGAAATCAAATTCCCGAATCCAATTTACATTTTCACGACAAGCTTCATTGACACCCTGATATGTTTCATCTCCTGATAGCGTGGAGAAAACAAGCAGCGAGGTGAAGACAGGAGCAGAGAGAGACACAGAGCTTTTAACGGCACACACTTTTTTCTCCATTAAACCCTATAATTTATATTTTCTTTGAGAATAAATGGCTACAGCTTAAAATGTAGTCAGTGGTTTTGTCATTTGAGGGTTCTATCAGTCTCGGTATTTGATGCCCATTTGTTCTGGCAGGGAAATGCCTTGTGGATATGAGCAGATCAACATATTAACAGGCCATTAATGCTGCTGAACATCTCTGCGGCTGCCAACAGCTTGCAAAAGACACTGCTTTGCCTTGAGCAACAGTTACTGTATATTTGCATTGGCAGGTAATTCAAACATAATGTACACATCGTTTCAGAAGATATTACCGAGCTGGATTATGGATTCAGAAATTCTTAGGCATTTTGTGTTTGTTTAGACCCCATTGTGACAAATCCATTTAGTATGTTGCCTGCTGGTATAACAACAGTGTAATGCAACATGATTGTTCTTTATGTTAGTAGTTATGTATGCATTTATTTAGTTGTTTAGTCTTATTAATTCATATTCTAATGTCAATGAATACATGTTTAACTTTAAGGCTATAATTTGATGCTACTCCTCTTCTATTTCACTGAATTTTGGAGGAAAAGGAATTGTAGATTTCCCTTTTTTTTGTTTCTTAAGTTAATTTATTAATGCATTCTCCAGATCCCAGTTTGACATACAAAACTATTAATAACATATTATTTATTAAATAATATTAGTTCAAAGAAGATCCAGTAGAAATATTCTACTTGCGCAAAGTTCATGCGATAGTATTATTTATAATAATAGAAATATAAATAGTTTTCTTTTTGATTACTTATACTTCTCATATTTTGTACTTGAACTTGGATTGCACCACAATTTTAGCTGCAATCTAAAAATGTTTAATGGAAAACCATATTGTTTTAATTAAACATTTTCTTTTTACCTTTGAGAATAATAGAAATACTGAAACAACATTTATTCACAAAAATACACAAACATAAGAGGCCTGTGTTTTTGCAGTTTTATATTTGTCTTCAGCTTTACATACAAAGCATGTGATATTTCTATAAAAAAATTGTAATTCCAAGAAACATCAGAAGAAAACGTGCACAGTCAACTCAACAATATGATGTATAATGATATAACATGAGTACTTTTACTGTCTAGAAGTTTTAGATGGGAAAAGGTTGAATGGAAAACCATTATTAAAAATGAATTGTTTTAACCTGTGGGTTGAATATTGATTATACAGCATTACTAATAATACTATTATTTTTTGCATACTTGACAAGGAAAAATAAGTATGCGGACATTAGGCCTGTGTCATTGTTAGAATGGCAGCCTGTGGACTCCTAATAAAGTAGCCTTCTTCTCTCTCCACTATGTGCCGTCACTCAGTCAGATAGAGAGCTCCTACTAGAAGAAATCTCCAAGGCTGACATACAAGCAACTCCAACAAGAAAAAAAAAGAAAGTCATGAAGCTGCATCAATCTCGGGCGGCATCAGACACATTGCCACTATGAATAATGCAACAGTTGAACCACACACACATAAACAGAGACTATTCTTCTTGTTAAGTAATGATATGAACTTGACAAATGATACAAATGATCTAGGCGTTGGTAAGATACCCACCCTGTTGTCCTTGTTGGTCAGTAAGCCATGTAGGCCTTCACAGGTGCTTCGCTGCATACACTTGAAAGAGATTAATTTGCCTCTAGATGTGACAAAATGTGTGTGTGTGTGTGTGTGTGTGTGTGTGTGTGTGTGTGTGTGTGTGTGTGTGTGTGTGTGTGTGTGTGTGTGTGTGTGTGTGTGTGTGTGAAGAGCTCCTTCTCTCAAAGCGTACAATATTCATCTTTGCTCTCACATGCCCAACGCCTACTGAACCACGTAAAGTCCTCCTGAATGAAGATTAACTGCAGTAATTACTGTATTGTTTATGGTGTAAAAGGTGCGCAGATTTTAATTATTCCCTGCTTACTCTTAATCGTTGCAGCAAAGGAAGAAAATACAGTTTTGTCATCTGGGTGCTTTTATTATCCGTCAAGAGCTATCCATCAGGTCACTCGGCTTGAATCAATTATTGACGTCTAGGATTCTGAGTCAGTGAACTGAAACTGCAGATTTTAATCTTGGGAACTGCCAGTCACAAAGACATGTGAGCTCAGCTGAACGGTTGCTAAAAGCACAGTACCTTTGTACCACACCAGATTCAAGATTTGAAGCTCTAAATTGCTAGCCAGTGCCCTTTAATCTTAGCTAAATGGTATTAGCATCTTTTAACAGCTGTAGCTAGCTGTATTAGATGGTAGAAAATGCCTCCAGCTAACTTTTAAATTTTTAAGATGATTCCTTTTAAAAGCAGACTCTTGTCAAGTGGTATGTATTATGCACTTGATGGCTGCATTCAACTATGTTTTATATATGTTTTAACATCGCACTTCAGCAGTTTGTGCAGCAAAATGTGTCTTTAAACTATTTATTTTTAACACTTTTCTATCTCTTTTTTAATTGTCTTTTTGTTCAATTTCAATTTCAATTTGGTTGACACTCTTATGTAAACCTAATGCTATTTTTATTTTCCTCTCTTTTTTAACTCTTCGAATCAATCCTAGGACTTACTAAACTGTCAGAGGAAAAGGCTGTGGGAAATCACAACTCATTTTACACACCGCACAGTTCATATTTTAAAAACATGAAAAGAAAAAAAAAGTTAAAATAAAGATAAATAAAATGCAATAAGCAAAGTTTACTTTTGGCTACCCGCGGGCGGGGGCTATGGGACTTAACAGGTTAATAGCCTAACCTGTAACCCCACAAATTATTGAATGCTAATATCGCAAGGTTCATTAAGTTAGGGTACTACTATTGGAAGTAAGCTACTTAGCTGGGCGTGGGTTAGGGTGTAAATTGCAGATTACATTAAAGCAGAGAAACACTGTGTCATCCATTCCCGTGTATCACTTTTACCTGTGACGATTGCTCACTGCTTCAACACGTAGAGAAATTCAAAGCTTGACAGGCCTGCTGTGCCTAGATACGGTTGCTATGAGTGGACAGCTGTGGTTCAAAGGGAGGGTCTCAGTGATCAGTCAATTGCAGCGAGAGATGCTGTAGTTAATTTGACATAAGCAATAATGACTGTTCTCTAATCCAATGGAAGAGGTTCATGCACAAAGAAAGCAGCAAATAGCCTGAGACAGTCAACATGATACAGCGCTTAGACTGCACCTCACACAAATCACATCAACTGAACATAAGCAGCCAATAATAACCCTATCAGGTGGGTCATAAGCTTTTCTCTGATATGGATTTTGATGCTGATTTTCCGTCGATTGAAAGAACCATGCAGTCTTTGCACTTGCCTGTGAAGCCAAAATTGTCCTCTCTTTTTTAGTGCTACTAACTCATTAGAAGCAAACTATCCAAGGACATCGCCTAGGTGCGGAAACCAGCACAACAGCAAGATAAGCAGACAGTCAAAGAGCCAGAGAAAAAGCCATACAAAGACAGTAAGAGAGTGACAATTTACTTATTTTTTCGTTCCACCTGCCTTTCCTCACTAGCGCTCCGACAAACACCCCCTTACCCTGGCAGGCTCCCTCTTTTGCCCCCTTCCCCTGCTTGTCATATGCGGTTCCAGAGCGCCGGCCTAGCTCCGTGCCTCCGAGGGAGCTCCAGGCAAGTGTCATTTTAAGTTACACGCCGCACGTAAAGACCAGGCACCCAGCTAACGGTAATAGATCTGTGCGAAATCAGGTCAAATGTTGCCGTCTCCATCGCACCCTTCTGGTGATTGTTGCGAGAGGAGGGGCTGGCGATTTGAAAGGGAAGAAAAAAATGAATAATCAGTGCGCTAACATCAAGCCCACCATCCCCACTGTCTCATTGCCAGAGAGTGAATAATGCAGACGGAACATGGGACGGAAAGGGAGCCATGGGGAAAGACAAGGAAATCATGTTGGAAAAAATACAAATTGCCTAAAGTTATTTGGCATATAGGAACCTTGTCTATCAGTGAAAGTGTGTGACATGCAGCATCATTACAATATACCTGAGAGGGCTCAACAAAATGTATCCTTGGCACTTATTTGAGTGCATGTCCAAGACAAAACAGTAAAATGGTGTTTGAGAGGTGCTAAGCAAAGAATAAACTGAGAAATAAACAAAAGCAAGCATTTTTCTCAAAGACTTCCACCTTGTTTGCAGTGTTACTGTGATGTCATCAGGCAGGCTTTGAGGACAGCATGTTTCCTGAGCGCTGTTTGTGGTGCCTGAGTACTTCAGCTACATCTAGTGGCAAAGTTCCTCCCCATGCATTTCATGAGGACCTGTGATTTCTATTAAATGTAGTGAGAACACATCACCGTCGTTGCAGGCTGCAGGAAAAGAGGAGAGCTTTGCAGAGACAGACAATACATTTTGTTTCTACATGTATAATGAGAGCAGAGCAAATATACATCTGTATATAAAAAGCAATGTCACAAGTATAAAGCAAATACTGCTTCTGTTTTTTTGCAGCGACAATTAAATAAGAATACTAAGGGACTGTTACAAATATTTGGCAAAAGGGCAGTGTAGAGAGGGTATGGGGAGTTTTATTTGATTTATTTGTTCTGCTTAAGGTAGAGTATGTTTTACTATAACAGAAATCCGCACGACCCTGAAGTGAAATGTGTCAGGGATAATAGGGCAATGTTTTGTAATATTCACAATATGTTTTGCAATGTTGTGGCTGTGTGTGTGAATATTTTATTAAATTAATATATATAAAATGTTTGAAAAAAAACATCTTAAATTATCTGTGTGCCGTTGGTTATTATTACAGCTATTGTATCTGATATTTATATATCATAAAAATTGTTCTCTTTCCTAATTGGAGGGTCCAAAGTATTTATAAAAAAGTATTGTGAACATCAACACCCAAATAATTTCCACACAATCACAATTGACATGATTAAGATATTATACTGGCCATGTAGATGTTATATTTATGTCTTTGCGTAAATAAGACATTTTAATGTCATGAATGGTATTTATGTGAGGTGAAAAAAAGTGGGTTTTATTAGAACCTAACGCTGAGAGTCAGCAAACATCCCTTCTATCTTATATAAAAGCTTATAAAAAAAAAAATTCATGGCATATAGAGAAATTATAGACAGTATTTGCAAAGTACATCTGCACGGCGATCTAATGGTCTAATCTGATGGAAATCATGGTAATGTAATGGAATACATTTTGCTCTGCAGCAAAGATGAAAGGGAAACACATGAAAAGCTCCTATGATTCACAACTGTTGTTAAAGGCACTCTGTTCGCATGCCCTCAACAAGAGTGTAAATCAGTGACACAACATCAGAGTATAGGTGTCAGACTATGTCCTGGCCAATAGCATATGGGGGTGGGGGGTTCAGTTAGTGTGTGAAACCGTGATTAAAAACTGAAATAATTCCCCAAAAGAACAGGTTGGATTTGGATAAATAGCAATCACTTTACGTATTATAACATGCATCCCATTGTTGAGATTAGGGTTAGGGTTACCTTCAATGCATGGAACTAATTAAGTGAGCACAACCATGTGTGTGTGAGAGTGATCAAATTCCATTAAATTAAGTCAACTTTATTTATTATGTGCCAGATCAGAACAGAAATAATCTCAATACTTTTTTGTGAAAAAAGACCATTGTCATTACATTTTCTCATTTCCTTTTTTTTTTGTAACCCTAAAGCGAATATTGTAGAGTACAACATGAAGGTGTCCAATGCTTGCTTTAATAGAGACTGGAGTACAATGCAGTGTATGATCAAGGTGTAAATTGACAACATAAATTGCCATGGCAGCTCTGAGCGATAAAGCATGTGTGAACAGTGGACTTCGGCACCAGAGGTCAACAGTGGCTCTGGTGCTTACCTTCACATAAAAAGTAATGACAGGTGAGTTTGGATGTTAAGGAAGCATGAATCAAATTGTCACATAGGGCAATGTTGATCTCAGATTTCATTTCCTGATACTAACTTGATCTAATTCTTCTGTTTCTTCCTCAATTCAATCGCAACATTTTCTTCCTGGAAATCATAACTGATTAACCATCACAGCAGCATCATAAATCAATACAAATGTGGGCTAAAATGATGAAGAAAAAAATCGCTTTATGTCTTTAGCACGTACCAATCTGACATCTGATAGATTTTGTGATATTGTATCTTCCGGAGGTTATAAAGGAAGCTCTTAAATTGACTGCCAAAAATAGAGAAATCATCCTCTGGGGACCATGAATTGGCACCTATCCAACAAATTAGATGTAATGTTTCTTGCCCACAACTGAAACATTGGCCTGACCCAGACAGGGCTTCAGCAGTTTCTTTTTTCCATTTTTGATTCAACAATTGTCAGACAATTCGGTATGTTCGCACCAAACAAGAAAACACACCAATATGGAAAAGACCATCCTCTGGGGACCATGAATTGGCTCTTAAATTGAATGACCATCTGCATTTTAGATTTTAATGTTGCATGTGCAAAAAGCAACATTTGGCTTGACAAACAGACGGCTGACTCAACAATGTCAGTACTGTACGTCAGTTTCGTCAGAAGTTTCAAAAAACGCATATATGCTTATGCATATCACTTTCATGGTACGAGGGGCTGGGCCGTGGTGGGGTGTTAGACCATTCATCATGAAGTAAATTCAAAGATGCGATTAGACTTGAGTCTACTTGTTCAAACACTCTGTCAAATTGCATCTTTGCATCTATGCAATCACTCCCCTGGGACCATGAACAATTATGTGTATAAGTGAATAAAGTTCCAGCCTTTAGATTTCTATATGCCTTACATGGACTAAAGTTCTTTTGAAAGGGCAGTTTTTACAAGACTGTTTCTCAAAAATTCTTAACCTTTACCACATGATAGTTAATTATAATGTTTCTTAAATGAGAACAAACATATATACCAATCTGCTTACTGCACCACTTTCTTTCCCTGCTTACCTTTATGGTAAAATCCATATAAAAACCGTTTCAAACATCCCCCTAGAGATCCTCTAAAACTAAAGAAAGGCCCATACGGATGAATGCAAATAATACATGATCATTAAAATGCATGCAAGATAATTAGATAAAAAAGAAGTGTAGATTGGTGCAATATAAGTTGGAAACATGCATACATAGATCTCTTTTTCCCCTCCAATCTCTCCGGGCAGATATGCATTATTCTTTCAGAAGGACCATGTGAAGCCCACCTTGCTGTGACAGGAGGTCTCTTATCTCTACAGTGGATTTCATCAGGCTTTATTAATCTTTGCCAAGAATACTGAGCAAGCTTTACTGCATTTGTGTGGTGGCTTTGCACACGATGAGAGCAACCATCTATGGAGAAACTTCATTGCACTTTTCACTGGGTTCAAGTAACGGCCTGCCTCTGCTTTACACTTATTACCCTTTTTACACCTATGATCTGTGAACATAACTGTCACCTGATGTGAATATGAGAACCACCCAACCGTCATCTCACATTGGAAGAACACAGTCACTGTAAAACCTTGTAACTTAACAATTGAGCCTTCAAATATTCAAGAAATACATTTTAAATCCTTATTTTATTTTTTTATAGATGTAGCATTGCAAAATAAGGCTTATTTAGATTATTTAGAACTTCTGTTTAATTAAATGTCACTACTCCTAAAAGGGCACACAACTCATTTGAGACATATAAAGAATATACATTACTGGTGTCTAACTAAATAGCATCATATAACACAGTGGTTCTCAATGCTTCGGCTTGGTGGTTTTAGCATCTGATAGATGTCAATGTGACGTAATAGATTCCTGAAAATCTAAACGTGAAAAATGTGCACCAAATATGTTCCAGAATGTAATGACACCCAATAAAGTGATATCTTGACCAATTATCTAATACAATATTACTGATGCTGTCGTGAAATGTGCTTGAACAGGTGGGTTATTTTATTATCTAAATTGATGATTTCATCATTTTACATAAATGTTAAGAAATATAATTTTTTTTTCTTTATCTTTTGATTTTCTTGTATTTGTAACTTTGTATCTCAGATGTCAACATTTTGTGTATATAAAGTGTAGCATGTAAATGTTTTCGTACCATCTTTTTCCAATGTACTAAATGTATAATACTGTTAGTATCATGTCAGTCTAAATTACAACAAATGGCAAGTGGTACGTTGTTATCAGGCAAATATGCATTAAACTAATATTCCTATTATTGGGAAATGAACACTCCCACACCTATATTGATCGTTGTGCAAAACCAACGGACAAGAGTTGATCTTAAATGATATACTGTATCAAAATAGCCAAAGCTGCATGAGATAGATGGTACAAGTGAGCGGTGAATGCAAACAGTTTGATTCAATCTCCGTTTAATGTTCTTGTTAATCCAAGTGTTTAGTGCTGTACATTTTTCCTGTGTTGTAGCCTCTCCCGAAGGTCAACCCAGGTGTGCTACGTCAGTGTAAGGAATTTTACAACGAGGTGCATCTGGAACGAAGCTCTTAAAACCAGCAGCCAAAGAAAGAAGAGGCCTCTGATTTGGATACTGCTGGTATTGCTGTTGCTCAACCTCAGAATTATATTTTTTAGTTAGCATTACTTGAAAATAATGAATCCTATACATGTGATTGTTTTAAATATTTATTATGTGGTTGATTTGAGTTAGTAGTGGATCTTTTAAATAAGATTCTCCTTTCCCTCGCCTGAAAAAATTACATTCCTGTATCAAAAAATGGTTGTCAAACCAAAATCAAGAAGCAAACTCTTTCACCCAAGATCAACATTAGGTTTCTTATCCCTGCATTTCTGCAACAATGTCTTTGGTGGAAGTCTTTCATCATTTCAAATCCAACACTTTTGGAACACAATATATGCAACTCTTGAGACGTGTGACTTAAAATAAATGGGAAAGATTTGAGGAAACACTGAAAAATAAACACTTTGTGAAGCAGAAATGCTGCTGCTCATTTGTTGACTTGGAGACTTCTAGAGGCAGAGCAGAAAAAAGAAGCCTAGTGTTTTATAACAAACTAAAAAAACAAGTAGCAACAGACTATTTATACACATCCGTAGTACAAACTGCAAACTGAAACCCCTTTTAATAGCCATGTAGCCCCCTATGTCTTTCTGGATATGGATCAGTGTTTTTCCTTTAGTTCTAGATCAGAGGTAGCTTGTGTGTGTGTATGTGGTTCTAAAACATTAAGTGGGTCATGGGCTGCTCCCCTTCCCAATGGCAGATTGTGTTAGCAGGCAGAGGACCAATTGGCCAGGAAGGTCCTGTTTAATTTTTCACCATTCTGCAATATTGTCCAGTATTAAAATGCATAGAGAGCAAAGTCATTAATAAAGTATAGCACAGTAAGTTTCTCTCTAACACACACTTTATTTGACCAAAGTTTATAGCAAATGTATGGTAATATATTTGAAATCTAACTGATGCATAATTTTAGTAATGTGCTTCGGTTTTCATTTATTGTAATACCATTTTAAAGTCAAATATTTGAATTACTTAATGCACATTATAGTAGTAGTCAATTAAAACCCATTATTTTTTCTCATTTAAAACTGGGGCCTATTTATTTAGTTGGTTTATACTCAGATAGCATAGATAATGAAAATGAATGGGGTTAATTGTAGAACGAGCATGTGCTCCTCTTCCCTTTTTTTCAAGAAGTTCTACATGGTTATTTTGGAAGACTTTAATTTATGCTAAGCCCGTATTTGCCCCTCTGCGGGGTTCGGTGACATAATGCTATAAGTCACACTAGACACTAACAATAGCCACAGGCCACTGGTCAGCTCTGTTTTTAGATGACTGTTGAATCATTTGAAAAAAGATCTCACTTGTTTGCTATTAAGTGCTTTGCCGTTTCCAGCCCGGGGCAGTGGCTGGCCAAGATAAATAACCTTCTCGTGATGTTAGCCGAATGCTAAAAAAGACCGAGCATGACAAGGGCTGCTGCACCGTGTTGTTTTAGTGTTGCTCCCGATTTTGGTGTCAAAACAAAAATGCTTGACAAAGACATTAATGTTTTATTACTGCCCATAAACACACTGTCAACACAGCCCACTGAACTCTGTTTGTCAAATTATATGGCTCAAGCATTGTAGGCGTCAAATATATGGTTTCTATCAATACTACGGAGTCTCCCATGAGAGTATTTCCCAGTCATTACTCAACTCTGGTGATCCTGCTAGCTCAGGAGTGAAAAGGTTAAATAAAATAGATGACACTCAGGAGAGCACATACAAATACATATTGTGTGCAGTTGTTGTTGTTGTTGTTGTTGTTGTTGTTGTTGAAAAACACTACTTTATGATATGATAGAGATTTAAGTACATCAGGAAATGTAGTTTTATAAGTCAAAAAAGATAAAGGTGTTTCAGCATACACATAATTTGCTTTTCAAGTAATTGTCAAGGAAGGAACCACAGAGGGTCACACTTCAAGCTGTCCTAACGCACCACAGACACAATAATTACTTTTACAGTGATGTCAAAATGCCATTTGAGATCAGACACCGGAGCCAGGATCAGATTAACTTAAACCCAAACCTTTACGATTTTTGAAGTGTAAATTCAACTTGCGAGTAAAAAGCTAATGTACAAACTACATAGCTGCGCATCACAACTGCTAAGCTAAAGGCAGCTAATGTTTGGTGTGGGGATATTTTGTCCGCAGCATCCACTATTTTAGGTAATTCAAGATTTGGATATTTACTGACCTAATTTATGTTGCAGAACAAAATGTGAAGATCTCTTAAGATGTGTTATATACAAATCTTATTTCAGGCATGAAACCCATAACATGTTAAAAAAAATATTTACTTTAAAACAAGGGAACTAGAATTGGTAAAATGCTAACTAATTTTTGCATTTAAGTAATTCCTGCACAACTCATTTGGGAGTAATTCCTGCACAACTCTACATAACGTGAAGGCGACCCCATTGTTAGGGCTTACAATATTGCGATTAGCATTCCTTTCTACACTGTAGCGACAACAATAAAATGTACTTGCACAAGGATGGCATCAATCCCTAATATAAACAAATAGCTTAGCTCTCAATATATAGATTACTTCCAAACATAATTACTTCCATGATCCAAAAGCAATCTGTATCAAATCAGGATATTTAGTTTTACTTACAAGTGTATTGTGTTGTATTAGTTTATTATACTGTAAAAGCTTTGATTTGAAGACTTTGTGACTTCTCCCCGCACTTTGTACCCTTCATTTAGTTAATAAGAATATGTGAGTAAAGCACGCCAACCAACAACTTTTGAACTCATGAACAGAGATTAACAGCAATGGAAAAACACCAGTCCAAAACTATTAGTAGAATTAAATAAACAGAAAAAAAACGTGTGGGTATTCACTCAGAAACACTCGAGGCCTGGGTTTGTTCTTGCCTCCATCCTTGACCAGCAAAGTGTTTATATCTACTGTAAAGCATCGTAATTGAAAGCTTTCATTGTGTGGAATACTCAGATTTTCTAACCATGCCTCAACAGACTATCAGAAGCTTCAGTTAATACATTTGATACATACTGAACGTCAGATGTGATATCTTCCTGTGTTACAGTGTAGTCTTATGTTAACAATAAAAAACACAGATAAGGAATAAAAAACAGAGTTTTAGGTAAGTCAATAAGACATAACAATTCTGAATCTTAAATTATCCTATAACACAAGTAAAAAAGACTTTGAGGATTATGAAAATACCCTGTCAGACATCGCCATAGCAAAAAAATGTCTTTATGAGTAGGAAAAAAGGTGTTTAGAGTAGCTTTGAAGTTGTATGAGTCATTTACTTTGCCCATAAAACGTCTGTTCACGCATTCATAATGTAACCACAGGCAGCCTCTTTCCATCAAACTTCTTGAGTCAGTAGATTCCCCATGCAGGGATACCTACACAGCCCCTAATATGCTGGTTTTAAATGTAAACAAATATATCTTCCCAGACACCGTGGAATTCATTATTGTATGCATACTGTTTGTTAAGCAGACATGAAAAATGACTCATACTGCACAAAAAAGGGCACCTGACAGATGGTCCTGCACCAGCTGGACCTCAGGCTGTATACATCTGACCTATTCAATCTCTGCATTATATCCCTTTGTAACGGAGACCTCATTTGTATCCGTTTAAACAATAAAGGAGCCATGATACTTTAAAAGGAAAAGTAGGGATGATATTTTGTCAGTACAATTAAAAATTGATGAGACGGAAAGGGCATCTGTTTGAACAAGCAGACAGGGAGTGACCACGCTTTTTCACATCAAACATTGTTTATGCAATCTGGATAGCAGAGGCCAATTGGGGGATGGGTCAGTACAGAGCAAATTGTCACTATGATTGATGGGTTACACCAGAGATAAGGCTTTTATCTTTTTCTGCTTTCACTCCCATTTGCAATGTATCTCTTGTAGCTTAATTTTTGTAAAACACCAGGCACAATCTCAAGGGTACAACGTGTTAGCAAATCCATTTTTAGATGCCAGATGCGCAAGTGCAATCCTGGAACAGCACACTTTAAAAAAACTGAAGCAGAATGAAAATTGTTAATAGGAGGCATATCAACTCTGACGGGGAGCTGAAGTGGTCTGACCAATGTCAAAGGTGAAGTGGGTCCAACTCTTTAGTATAGTCGCTAAATACTTGCTAGCCGAATTTGTTGCAACAGTACTTGCTAGCTAGTGTAGCAGCTAGCTGAATGTGAGTCCTGGTACACATATGCCTTGACACATTTTGCCGAAGCTTGTCTTCAACAAATGATGTATCATCACATAGCTACAGCCACGGGCGTCGCAGCCATTATATGAGGGTGGGACAAGTCCCCCCCACTTTTTCAAATGATTAGTTTAGACCCCCCCCACTTTTACCATGTGGAAAGTCCGTGCATCGGTCTATCCACTCGCCGCACTTTGTAGAGCGCTGTGTCAGTGCTTCACTATCAAATCCATTCCACTTGCTTATTGAGAGAATGCCCAAATCAATGAAACTCCGTACCATGTTTTCACGGCTGCTTTGTACCAAGGCAGATTCTCCCATAGTGCACGCATGTTCAAGGAGTGTTGTCATAGTTGGACAGCTCAGATCTGTTGTATGAAGCGATGCCGGTAGCAGAGGTAAGGCACACACACCAAGTGTTCAGGAAATGGTTAATACAGCGAAAATCAAAGCTGACGATCTCTTGGTTTGATATGTTTTCTCCCCCAGACAACATGGACATAAGAAAATTTTTTTCAAAGAAGAGGAAAGTAAGTCTTCAGCTGTAGCAGTTAATCAGTTAACAGTGATGGCGGCAGAGGAGTTTCGTCTTTATGTCATGATAGAGAGATACAAATACTGAATAGTTTAGATGAGAAAAGGCATCGAAATGCCAGGTTACTATTTATCATGTAAACAGGGAACATGAATAACTAATCTCTCTGTGCTCATGTAAACACCATATTCCCAATATGATCATAACTGGGATAATACTCATAAACACCATGATGTCCATGTAGAGATGCAGTCAGTGTGTTTTACTGGAGCCTCAGTTCGATAAGAGATTATTTTCTGAGTTCTTTAACTTAGGTACTCTCTCTCAAAATGGTAATGTGCATTATGTTTTAATTATAATTCTTATCATTCAGAAGATTTTTGTGTGTGTTTATGTTTTACTGAGTGCTTATAGGCAATTTCCATCCCAGTATTCAGTTAACTATTTATTTTCTGTACACATTACATAGACTAGCTAATATTCTACCTACTGCTTGGGGCTTTGAGTATTCAAAATGTCCAATGTCACAGACTGGGACTTACTTTAGAGTCAGTTGTATTTACATTCAGTGGCATATTTACATTCAGTATGACTTGTTATGATTCAATGTGAAAGAGTATACTGCTCAATAAATAATGATCACTTCACCACCTCTCTTGACATCTAGGCACTTGAGAGTGAGTCAGAGGCAGAACACAGGGACAGTGGAGAGAGGTCCATTGCTGAGGTGAGCGATGAAAGGGAAATGACAGTTTAGAGTAAATTGTGATGTGGACTCTCATCCCAGAATGTTAAGGAAATCAGTGGGGATATTGAACAGGAAACATTTCAGTCAAGGGGCATCATATGACCAATATAGACAGAAGAGCAACATTTATTTGAACATTTAAGTCAATGATACCATTCCTAGGTGAACTTAACATCTGTATGGAGTCAGATCAGTCTCAATATTAATAAATGCTCACAGAAGGATTCACAAATGTATTTTGCTATTTATATATAAATGACTCTCCACAACAATATCTCTCAATGCACTCACAAATATTTATTGTTGTATATAAATGTACAGAAAATGGGCATTTAAACTGCTTTTTATTAATTCAAAGACGGCTCTGAATTAATAATCAAATATGTTTCCTTTCTTTACTACTGGATGAAATTACAAAATGTACCCATCATTTTCCTCATGCTAGTATAGCCACATAAAAGTATCAAAACAACTTTTAAAATGCACCAGAATACAGGAAATCTATTTTTTTTTCGTGGAGGGGGCCCCCAAACCTCCCGTTAAAAATGTCCCCCCACATTCAGGATGCTTCCTACGCCCATGGCTACAGCTCTAAGTCCATGAGCGGCCTGTTGAGGTTGTGCTTAGGCACAGTGCTTCACTGCTAACATGCTCACTATAGAGTTGTTTAGTAATGAGTTCTAAAAATACCGAAACTACTTCCGGTTCCCTCGTCTTGAAGCTCCCAATTACCCACCTCGTGAATACCTAAACTTATGTGTCATAAAAACGGCAGTTGCTAACTAGAAAATGCATTTCCTGCTGAACCTGCGTGCGAATGCTGTGTAAACTCTGTGTACATTTGTTGCTGAATTTAGCTGAAAATGCAGAAAAAGCTGAATATTGTAGAGCCGATGAACGGGAGTCAGAGGCGTTGCATTCAGAATGGATTTCCACACTTTATTATTATTAATCCAGACAACGTGAGTACATGAGCTGCTCTGTGTAACCAGCTAGCATGAATGAACTGTAACCCCGGTACCCTCACTAATGGGTCCGGGTTGCAACACACATATGACACAGTGAATTATGTCCCGTAACTGTCACCACAATATTTTATTAGTTGAATTGTCTACAAAAACCAAGTAAGTGTGTTGCTGAACTTAGCAGAGAAATGCAGAAAAGTGAAATGATCTGAATCAAAATTGTTACAGCTCAAATGCATTGCAATGACTTTGTTGAAAACTTGAAAGTGAAATGTTAACTGGAAGAG